>NW_007729697.1:205506-225178 GCF_000696425.1 Galeopterus variegatus
CAGAGATGATAAAGTAAATGTGGCATGATGTTAATAGCTGAGGAATCTTCTTATTATTTTTGGCGGCTGGCCAGTACAGGGATCAAACCCTAGACCTTGGTGTTTTCAGCACCACACTCTAACCAACTGAATTAACTGGCCAGCACCTAGAGGGGAAATCTGAATGAAGGACTTATAAGGGAGTTCTTGCAACTTAAATAATTTCAAGAAAGAGTTACTAAAATACTATAAACTTTACAATATAAGTAGATATCTTTATGACCTCAAGATAAAAAGAACTTCAAGACACAAAAAAGAACAAATATAAATGAAATAATGAATAAACTCAACTACATAAAAATATCATGAAGACAATTGTAGTGGGTTGATTTATGTCCCCTCCAAATTCCCTGAAGCTTGAATTGTGCCCCCACAAGTTCTACGTATCAGAAAGTTAGCCCCTTTGTTACGGTTAAGAGGGTGGGAAATCCTATTATGGTAATTGAAAGGTGGAGCCTTGAAGAGGTGATTGGATTGTAGGATTATGCTGTAGTAAATGGATTAAAAATGATCAGGGGCGTGGTTCTGAGGGCTTTAAGAGAAGAGGAAAATCTGTCTCTCTGCTCTCTCTGCTTCCACCATCTTGCAATGTCAGACCCGAGTCACTGTCGCCACCACCAGATGGACTTCCCAGCCTCAGAAACTAAGCAATAAATTTCGTTTTTCTTTATAAATGACCCAGTCTCAGGTATACTGTTATAGCAACACAAAATGGACTAATACAACAATAAACCCGTAAGGCAAAATTGGGAAAACCATTTGCAACACACGACCAACAAAGGATTATCATCTGGAATACGCGAAGAATTCCTACAAATAAATAAAAGAATTCAAAAAAACAAGAAACCAAACACAAAAATAGACAAAAATGTTGAACAGAAAATTTATAAGGGACGATGACAAATAAGCAAATAAAAATATGTTCAACCTCACTAGTAATCATAAAAATGCAATTGAAAACTAGAATGTTAAGATATTATTATTACACATACACCAGAACAGCAAAAATTAAAACAGCCCACAACGCAGTTTTAAAAACAATATGGCATTATGTAATAAAACTGAAGAAATACATACTCTATGACCCAACAATTCCTTTCCTATGTATGCTCCCTAGAGAAAATTCTTGTCCAGAAGACACATACATGAATGTTTGTAATAGCACTGTTCATAGTAGACTCAAACTAAAAACAACCCAAATGTCTATCAGTAATAAAATGGATAAACTGTGGTATATTAATATAATGAGCTACTATAATACACTTGACAGTATTGTAAACAAATGAGCCATAGTTACACGTATGAATGTGAAGAAATCACAAAAGTCTAATACAGAGTAAAAGAAATGTCACAAAAGAAAAACAGCATGATTGCATTTATGTAAAGTGCTAAATATAGGTAAAAAAAAAAAATTTTAATGTTGCATTTAGGGCTACATAATGAGTGCTAAAAGAAAAAAAACAATGGGAAAACAGAAAAGCAAGAGAATAATTATCAAATTTGGGACTGTGGTTATCCTAGGGCAGACAAGAGTGGAAAAAAAAAAAATGATGAAGCAGGGTACTGCTCCAGTATATGTGAATATTTTATTTCTCAACCTGAGTAGTAATTACATGGGTGTATAAAAATACATTTACATGTTTTATAAATTATCTATTTTTCCTAAAAGATGCCCAGTAAGGGGATCTTAACCCTTGACTTGGTGTTGTCAGCACCACGCTCTCCCAAGTGAGCTAACCGTCCATCCCTAAATAGGGATCCAAACCCGAGGCCTTGGTGTTATCAGCACCACACTCTCAAGTGAGCCATGGGCTGGCCCTTATAAAGCTTTTCTATAGGTATGATAAATATCACCGAAAACAGGGACAGAATGCCTATGACTCACCCCTAGAAACTTTAAAGGGCAACCTTTAAAAGAGAAAGAACAGCCAGTGAGGTAGGAAGAAAGTAAGTAGTGTGTGATGTTTCAGCAGCCAAGAGAAAAGAGGAGGGAATAGTGAACTGTGTCAAATAGTAGTGAGGGGCACAGTAGAGAAACTTTCACATAATATTGTTCTGTCTGATGAATTGCTTATCTTAGAATATAGACATTATTTTGTAATGACTGAGGACTTACTTATTAATAACAATGAAAAAGGATATGAACGTTCTGATATTTTATATTCAGAAATCAAAAATTTTAACCATATTTTTAAAATCTTCTTCTCCCATAATGCAGAACATTAATTACACCAAAACTATATATTCAATTATTGGAATAAGTGCAGTTCTACATTTGATAAGACAAATTTTGGCAAACTTGAATTTGCCCCATTTCCTATCACTTGTTATTGAAATGGTAAAGACAAAATCTTTGGCTCTGCCAATGAGCTAGTAACAAGTATAAAAAACAAAATTTTGGTCAGAGACCAAACCAGAAACTTTAACAATTTCAGGAACATGCACTGAATAATTCCCTTTTTAAATTATAAATCACAAATAAGCTTTTGCTTTAAAAGAGAGTTACAAACTATCTTCTAGAAAATTTTGGACAACCATGTAGTTGTCTTAACTCTTTAATTTTCTCACCTTTAAAAGAAGATGAACTACATACTACACCTAAGGTCTCAATCAGCAATATTTTATGGTGTTATTTAGGGAAGGAAAATTAATCACAAAGGGTAATAAAACTTAATACTTTGTCTAAATAATAAACCACACTTCTGAGAGACATAAAACCAAAAAGCAGCACATATCAATCTAATGATATATTCAAACTGGGCCATCCATTCCTTTTTTCATTATACAAAGGTTTACTTTAAATAAAAGAAGAGAAAAGAAGCTCTTTAAAGCTACATTTGCAGAGACAATTTAGAAGGATATACTTTTACTAATGCAAAATGCAACTTCACACAAACTTAAGTTGGAAGTTCTAATATATAAAAAAGAAAACAAAAATGAAATAAACCCTCTTCACTGAATAAAGAAAGAATATACCATTAATTTAGGCTTGTGGTTTCAAAACAAAGCTACTTAAAAAGGGAAAACTATTTTTCTAAAGAGCTCTCATGGTAAAGTTCTGTTGGCTATAGACAAATACATTTAAATCAATGTTAATTAATTTGAAGCAAATGGCTGTGGGGCTTATGAAGAATGAGTAATATTAATGTTAGAAAATAAATTTGTAACTCAATTTCAGATAGCCACTTGTTTTATCAACTAATTGAACCTCCTAAGATTTAATTAATAGGCTATTATTTTTGCTTTCCTTTAGAAATCCTGAGAGAACTCAAGAAAAAAAAGACTAACTGACACACATGGATTAATAAAACAAACTTCAGAAAACTTGGTTTGTGACCCAAAAAGGAACTACTCACCAAAAGCAGCAGCCATAGGGGGTTCAAGGGATGGCTGGCCATCACCAGTAGGAAGGTCTAAGCGAGTGAAGTCTCTGCTTTTGTCATTATTATATTTCACATTAAGGCTGGTGAGCTTGGAGAAGTCAATACGCAGAGTGCAGCATGCATTATAGATATTCTGGCCATCCAGAGCCTAAAGCATGTGAGAAAGGGACTGATGGTTTGGCAAGACAACAACACTGATACATCAAGGAACCTCTATTTTGACACAGAGTGGCAATCAGGTGTAAAGCAGAGAGCACTGGACTAAAAGCGAAAGACTTGGGTTTACTTTTACCTATGTCACTAACTGTGTGAGTCTAAGGGAGAAAAACAAAATCTCTAAGACTCCGTGTTCACCTGTAAAATAAGGGTAATAATAGCTATCTTGTCTGTGGTAAGACCAAATGACAGGTGAGAAATGTAAAAGCTTGGAAAACTATTGTATATTATAGAAATACTAATTATTATTATGATTATTTTACTTATGGCAAATTGTTTAAATATACTTTAATTTTACATTTCATCTTAATTCACTTTAGTACAGTTTATATAGATTAGAATGAAACAAAGCTTTTGCAAATGGTACTTGTCACAGCCACAATACATAAAATATTATCTACCATTTTTTTCTCTTGTAAATTTACTTTGTAATACTTTGAATAATAAACAGGGAAATTTGGAATCAGTTGTGACCAAAGATCAGTAACTCCTTTCTTTCTTTGCAAGAATAAAAATTTATCAACTGGTTATTTGTGGCCATTTATGACTTCCAATAAATGCTCAAATTTAAAAAAATAGATACCAGAAACCAAAGCACATAAAAATAAAATAAAACAAATATACTAAAAACCCGAATTTATAATAATAGTTATTGACAAATACGCCATCATAAAGGTACAAAATAATATATGCAGATAGAAGGTACAGCAAATATAAAAGCTACATTCCTAGTCAAGTGTCAGATGCTTTGTGGTACATAAGAGTACTATAAACTTTAGTCCCTATATTTGAGCAGAAATTAGAAATGATTCAGATACCAGTATAAGACAGAACTAGAGCTAAGGATAAATCTCAATACAACCAAACTGAAAGTGAAGTTTTGTATATTGTCAAGACAGTCAGGCATTCATGTACTAAAAAAAAATGACAACATGAATTGACAGCAGCATGTTTCCTAAGATTCAATGTCTTCACCAATTTAGAGCTTAACAGGAATGAACACTGAATACAGTTGCAAAAATAGTGAAATCAATCTTAGGCTGATTTAACCGAAGTAAATGGAGGCACAAGGATAAAGATAATTCTATCTCGTTAGTCAGACAACATCAGGAGTACAGTGCTCAACTCTAGACTTTAAATATGACAAACAGGAATGAGTTTCAGAGATCTGAGAGGTGATAGGAGATTTGAAACCATTTCATATAAAGAAAAAAGTAGTTATTTTTAGCTTAGAAAAAAACAACACATGAGCTATACACTTTAAAATGGTAAAAATGTGTATTTTACCACAACTAAAAAAAAAAACAAAACAAAAACACCCACATGGTAAACTGTAGCAAGAGAAGACATGATGGCTTTGTTCAGGTGTCACTTAAGTGAGTGATTAACAACTGAAAAATGAAAAAAAATCATAATTACCATTTTGGCATAATGTGCATTCACTGGGTCAGCATACTGAAGCAAGGCCTGAAACTGATTATTCTTTGTAAAGGTGATAATCTTCAAGACTGTGCCAAATTTAGAAAATATCTGGAAAAAATAAAGAAAATATTAAACTAATGTGCCTTTATAAATATAACTTGGCTCATGAATCCCATTTTTAAATGAAAATAATTTTCTCTATTAAAACTTGGTACTAAAATGATTTAAATCAAGCCTAAGATGTTAATGTCCCATGCATGTCTTAGAACAATGCCTGGTACACAATAGGCACTCAAATATTTAGCCTATTTTACAGCATGTATACATGGTAAAATATTAAAATAGGAGGCTATGATAGGAATTAATTGATGGTATGAGAAAATGGTGTTACAAAGCGTATGAATGGAAGTGTGAGGGCCATATGGATCAATTATTTCACCTTGTGAATCAACATCTACTTCTTGAGATTTTTGTAGGCACAGAAACTAGAAGATATCAACTAGAGGCTGCTCTATTAATTCATCAAATATTCATGGAGCACTGTTCTAAGCACTCGGACATCAGCAGTGAACAAAACAGAGACAAAAGTCTCCACCCTTATGAAGAAAGATAGACAAAAAACAAATAAGCAAACAAATGACATGATGTCTAGTCATAAGAAAGTGAAAAGAAAAAAATAAAAGAGGGGAAGGGATAAGAAAAGTTGGAGTGCAAGTTGGGATAGTGCAAATGTGCTCAAGGATGGCTTCTCTGAAGTGTCTTTGGAGAAGAGGAATAAAGTGAGGGGAAGGCTTCCTGACAGATCCCTAGTTCCCAGTGCTCTTATAATACTTGCTCCACATCAGCATCACAAAGGTTCATGGCCTGAATTACTAGCAACTATTTGTGAAAGACTAAATAGGTAGCATTTTGTTTTCCTCTGCAATTCCATCTTAAATTTGGATCTTAATGAGCCAGAAAATTTTCCTTCTGCTTCTGAGAATAAAAAGAGAAGTACCCCCATGCTGAAGATTTTGCTGTTATCAAGCACTGTGTATGAGTGTCCTTAATAGGCAATTGGTCCTGCTTTTCAATTATCAGAAAGAATGCTCAAGAATAACTATCCTAAAGCATAGGCAAGAAAAGAAAAAATAAACTGAATTACCTCAAAATTAAAAACTTTTGTGCATCAAGGGATGCTATCAACAGAGTGAAAAGGCAACCCACAAAATGGGACATAATAATTGTAAATCATGTATTTGATAAAGGGTTAATATATGAGTATTCTTACAACTCAACAATAACAACAAAAACTACCCAATTTAAAAACAGGCAAAGAACTTGAACAGACACTTCTCCAAAGACGATAATCAAATGGCCAATAAGCATGTGAAAAAATGCACATCACTAATCATTAGGGAGATGCAAATCAAAACTACATGCTCACTTCATGCCCACTAGGATAGCCATTATCAAAAAACCCCACAAAAACATAAGATAACAAGTGTCAAAGAAGATGTGGAGGGAAAATAGAACATTTGTATTCTTTTTGGAATGTAAAATGTTAAAGTCACTATGAAAAACAGTATGACCTTTCCTCAAAAAATTAAAAATAAGGGCCAGCCCAGTGGCGCACTCGGTAGAGTGCGGCGCTTGGGAGTGTGGAGGTGCTCCCGCCGAGGGTTCGGATCCCATATAGAGACCGGACCGCTCACTGGTTGAGCGCGGTGCGGGCGCAACACTGAGGGTTGCGATCCAGTTGCCGGTCACGGAAAAGGACAAAAAGGGGAAAAAAATAAATAAATAAAATTAAAAATAAAATTACTATATGATCCAGCAATTCCACTTCTGGGTAAATACCCAAAAAATTAACAGCAGGGACTCAAAGAGATATCTGTACACCCACATTCATAGCAGCATTATTCACAATAGCCAAAAGGAGAAAGCAACCCAAGTGTCCATAACAGATAAACGGATAAACAACATGTGGTGTATCCATACACTAGAATACTATTCAGCCTTAAAAAGGAAGGAAATTCTGACACATGCTACGACACTGTTGAATCTTCAAGACATCATGGCAAGTAAAATACGCCAGTCACAAAAGGACAAATACAGCATGACTCCACTTATATGAAGAACCTAGAGCTGTCAAATTCAGAGAAACAGAAAGTAGAACAGTGGTTGTTAGGGGCTGGGAGGCAGGAGATATGGGGAACTATAATTTAATGGGTACAGGAGTTTCCATTTGGGAAGATAAAGAAAGTTCTAGAGACATATGGTGTTTGGTGATGAGTGAAAAACAATTTGAATTAATGTCACTGAACTGTACAATTAAAAATAGTTAAAACGGTACATTTTGTTATACATATCTTACCATTTCAATCATTTTGGGTAACACATCTATCTATTTATTATGTATGCACCAAATGAATGTTTTCCTCCAATAAAAGAGGAGCATTAGACTTACTTTTTAAAATTAAAAAAAAAAAAAAAAAAACAAAAGGGGGGCCGGCTTCGTGGCATTTTGGGTAACACATCTATCTATTTATTATGTATGCACCAAATGAATGTTTTCCTCCAATAAAAGAGGAGCATTAGACTTACTTTTTAAAATTAAAAAAAAAAAAAAAAAGACAAAAGTGGGGCCGGCTTCGTGGCTCACTTGGAAGAGTGCAGTGCTGGTAGCACCGACAGATCCTATGTAGGGATGGCCGGTGCACTCACTGGCTGAGCGTGGTGCAGACAACACTGTGCCTAGGGTTGCGATCCCCTTACCAGTCAGAAAAAAAAACCCAAAAACTAAAAAACAAAAACTGTCTACCTCAGGTAGTGTTCTAAATTATAAATCAGATTATATTTTCCCCTGCTTAAAATCCTTCACTACCTCATTATCTACACGGTGAAATCCAAGCTCCTCAGTACAATATACACAATATCTCAACCTCATACCCTGGCACTTCTTACATCTCACTATTTACATCAACAATATGCAGTTACCTGTAGTTCTTCAAATACATCAAGTGACTTCAGACTTCTATGACCATACAGGTGGATTTTCCCTTTTCCTAGAACTCTGTCTAACATCTAGTAAATTTTCATTTATTTTTTCCAAAACTCAGCTCAGGGAGCAATGCCAGCACAAAATTCTCAGCCTCCCCCAAATCCCAATAGAGATTTTAGGGAAATACTCTTGCCCAAGTATTGTTCCCTTCTGGGTCTCATATAAATAATTATCTTGCTGTTGTACTAATATTCTACTATATATTTATTTATTTACATATTTGTCTCCTTTAATTAGGCTGAAAGCTCCTTGCAGGAATATACCTTGTCTTAATAATTTCTGTATCATTAAGCACAATTCTTGGCATTTAAGAGATACAGGGAAAAATATTTATTATTAACTGACAAAGAATTATACTGAGATCTGGCTGGTGAATTATGGCAATATGTAATTTTTTAAAATGATAAACATGGCTACTAACCATGGATAGCTCTCTCGAGTCCCCTGGACTGTACTCACTGAGAGAAGAACTACAAAGATTATTCTGATACTTCTGAATAAGTGAGCTCCAACATCAGGGAATCCAGGAATACCTCAAGTGTGATTTTTAACATCTTTTCATAACCAACAAAATAGTAAACTTTAAACAGATTTGGTCTCAAAAAATTAAAATTCAGGGAATTTAATATATACAGATTTATTTTTATTAATTATAAAGTCTTTGACTCTATTTCCCTAATATTTTTGCTGTCATAAATACAGACAAACACACAGACTCAACTCTAGATGTCTCCTGTGCATTTGAATCTTTTCGGACTACAAAATGGGACTAAGAAGATACTAAAGATCAATTATTCAAGTTAGAAAAAGAAGACTGTCAAAAATTATCTCTAATGGTACTACCTCTTGTATGAAACAGAATGGTGAAGATTTTTTCATAACTTACACAAATATATCAACCAAAACAACAAGGCCACATTTGACTTTCCTCTTGTAAGAGTATTCTTCCTTACCTGATGAAGAACTTCCAAAGTAACAGGGTAAAAGAGGTTTTCAATAATTATTCGGAGCACAGGGCTCTGCCCAGGTAGAACTGTGCCTTCACTGGAAGGAGCTCCAGGAAGGGCCAGACTTCCTGACTGGACAGCACTGACAGCCTGCAGTGCAGCTTGGGCTCTCTATAAAACAATCCAAAATGAGAACTTTCAGTTATACAGAAACATTCTATGAATCCTAAAAATTAGTTGACGTAAAACAATAAGAACTAACATAGTTAAATAAAAAAATACATTCTATTCAATCTGGACACACATATCCTAAATTTGTAATCAGTTAGGAGTCACAGATGTGCCTTCTTATCATGATAAGAAAGTGCTTAAATTTACTTAAAGAGATGAAAAAAAGAAAATCTGGATACGATTTTTATTTCCTAATTTAAAAAAGACAACATGAAAACAATATTAAAGACCATGTAAAAATCACTCAAGTCCCTTTTCTTTTTCTCTCTCCTTTTCCTTTCCCTTCTTGAACAATTCAGTTCCATTCTTAAGCCTCTGGGTGGCATAAGATAGGTGTAAATATAGAGGAGGAGAGGAAGTATGGTGGTTCAGAATGGATAAGGATGGCATCCTGGCATGGAATATCAGAGCCAGAGCAAGTTGAGGAGAGTATCCTCAACAGGGCTGCCTGGCAAGGGGAATCTGAATCCAAACAAGGTAGAAAGTATCTATGTGTGGGGGGTAGCCCAGTGTTGAATATTAGAACCTAAGAAGCACGAGAAGGGCATTCAGAGGAAGGGCAGCCTAGCTTGGCATGGCAGAGCTGAAAGAGTTTTAAGAGGGAGGTCTACATGGTGTAGGTGGCCGACATCGTGAAAGACAGCCTGACCAGGAAGAAGAGGTCCACGGGATGGGAACGAGCTGGTATGAAAAGTCAAAGTCTGAATGGGGTAAGGTCATCCAGTGGAGGAACAACCTCACAGGGGTTGTCAGAGCCCAAACAAGGGTAGGCAGACAAGCTTCTAAATATTCTCCACTAAAAGGAACCAGGACACTCTAAAAACTGGCTGGTTCCAGAGCTGGGCAGAGAAAACACAAGATGAGTATAAAACATTTGTGTGTGTGTGTGTGCGTGTGTTTCTGCCAGAATGCAAGGAAGTATTCAAAGAATGATAGAGACATGTCAAATGGATATAGAAGTCAGCTTGGGGCTGGCCTGGTGGCGCACTCGATTGAGTGCAGTGCTCCCGCCAAGGGTTCGGATCCCATATAGAGACTGGTCTGCTCACTGGTTGAGCGCGGTGCGGGCGCAACACCGAGGGTTGCGATCCCGTTGCCGGTCGCGGTACAGGCGCGACACCGAGGGTTGTGATCCCGTTACCAGTCACGAAAAAAGACAAAAAGAAGAAGAAAAAAAAAAAAAAAAGAAGAAGTCAGCTTGAAGGGATTCCCACTGGCAAAATCTGGAACAATTTGAGCATCAAAATAATAATGAATCGGGCCGAGCCCGTGGCGCACTCGGGAGAGTGCGGCGTATTTGCCGTCTTCTCGCTCTTATGAAGGAATTTCATGTTTTGCCATCAAGCATCATGTTTGCCATAGGCCTCTGTAGACACACTTTACTGGGTTCCTTTCTATTCCTAGTTCACTAAGATTTTTTTCTTTTTATAAACAGATACTATTAAATTTTATCTAATGCTTTTTCTGCACCTGTCGCTATGATTGTATGATTTCTCTCCTGTGATCTGTTAATGAATCATTGATTTTTCTTATATAATACCAATATTCCATGCTTGGGATAAACCCAAATTGGTCGTAATGTTTATTTAGACTTTAATTGGATCCTATATAGGGATGACCGGTGCGCTCGCAGTGCTCACTGGCTAAGCACGGTGCGGCCGGTCTCAAAAAGGAAAAAATAAATAAAAATAAAAAATAATGAATCTAACAAACAATAACCTATTAAACAAAAAAGGAAACTTTAAGTCCACACTGATACAAACTGACAGGTTATAAGGAGCAGTATATTTACATTGTCTTAAAGTACCTTCCCACAAAATACTATTCTTCCCCCTTTGTAAACAATAACTTTACAGTAAAGAAGCCTGGCAAACACTAGCCTAATCAAGTGATCAAAGAGCACATCATCGGTAATGAAACAATCTGAAATTATGTACTACCTGATATGATGCAATGAGAAGAAAAGAGCATTACTTCTGTGATGTTCCTGTCAAAGATACATACCTTGAATGGAATTATGAGGAAACAGACTCAAATTGAAGAATATTCTAGAAAATAAATTACCTATAATTTTTAACAGTGTCAACATTATGAAAGTCAAAGAAGACTTAAAAAGACATGACAACTAAATGGAACATATGATTGGGAACTGGATTCTTTTGCCATAAGCAACTGGCAAAACATGAGTGAAGTGTGAGGACTGGAGAGAAGTAATATATCAATGTTAACTTCCTGATATTGACTATATTGTATTCTGGTTGGCAGAAGAATGTCCCTGTTTGTAGGAAATGCACACTAAGTACCGGACAGTGAAGAAAGACCAGGTTAACAGTTTATTCCCAAATGGCCTGAGAAATCAAAACTTCATTCTGTACCTGCAACTTTTTTCTAAGTTTGTGACTGTCTCAAAATCTAGAACAATTACTTAAAAAATAAAGTATGCAAAAGGATGGGGAAATTAAAGGGAAAAAAGCACAGTTAATGATTATTGAAATTAAATGCATGTTTTTATCAATGTTTAGTTCCATAGTCATCTTTTCTTAAGAATGGTGATAATTAGTAAAATACCTGTGCAACAAAATAAAAAATCCAACCACTTCAATGCAGGTACTTTTCATTTTTACATATTGCATTCAGTTGCAATTTTAAAGATGACAGTATTTTGTATGTTATTTTGAATTACTAACATTTTTTTTTTTTTTTTTTTTTTTTTTTCCGTGTCCAGCAACGGATCGCAACCCTCAGTGTCGCGCCCGTACCGGACCGGGACCGGCAACGGGATCGCAACCCTCGGTGCTGCTCCCGCGCCTCGCTCAGCCAGTGAGCGGGAACCGGTCTGTATGTGGGATCCGAACCCTTGGCGGGAGCGCCGCCGCGCTTCCCAAGCGGCGCACTATCGCAGTGCGCCACTGGGCCGGCCCACTAACATTTATTTTGATTAGTTTTCATGATTGTAATTTTTAGTTACTGTCTATTTAATTTTTTATACCATCTGTCTTCTGTGATATTTGAGTTTTCAACATTTTCTATGATAAATAATATTAAAATAAGTGCCTTTCCAAAAACTAGCCATCTTTTACTTTTTGTATGCTTATTTTAACTTCCACATTTATGTCTGTATACATCCTTTTAAAAACTACTTGTATATAATCCCTCTACTAGCATTTTTATAACATATACAGATTTTTTTGGCAGCTGGCTGGTATGGGGACCTGAATCCTTGCCCTTAGTGTTACAACAGCACACTCTAACCACATACCCAGATTTTTATGTATCGGATATTATATAAACTGCCGAAAGTTTGGTTTCCAAAGTAGCACCATCTTTAAGAACAATATAAGAATAATTTTTTGATTACTTTTTATAACTAATTCTCTAAACTATGCTCTTGACAGCCAAGTATGTGGGACACTGGGCACCGCAATCCTGCTTCAAACATGGCAGTTTATCTCATCCATTTTACACTGGGCTCCCCAGTAAGATTTTATTGGGGAAAAAAGGGTGCTACTGCTTTTAAAAGTTTGAAAACTGATTCAGACATATACTTTGAGCCTATAACCGGTAAAAGGGAAATCAATCCATTAGCAAAGATGTTAAATTACTTATTATAACTGTATTCCACACACTCAAAAAATCAAGTAGAGAAATGAAAGATATAAAACAGTTCTGTCCAACAAAATTTCCTGTGATGATGGAAATGTTTGGTATCCACACAGTCCACTACAGTAGATAGTAGCCACATGTGGCTAGTGAGCACCTGAAATGTGGCTTCTGCAACTGAGAAAATAAATTTTTAATTTTAATTATTTTAATTAATTTAAGTTTAGCCACATGTAGCTAGTAGCTACTGTATCAAATGCCATAGCTCTACAATATCTAGAAGACATCATCATACATAGTGAGGTTTTAAGTGTAATAATTGTTCCTATTCCTTTTAGATTGAAATGATTAAATCTTACCAAAACTAAGTAAACCAAAAGTAAATGTACAATGAAAAGTAAATTTAACCTCGCTGACCTCTTTACTTCATTATGCCATCAATCATTCCATCAATAATTTTTATTAAACAACTGTATATAAGTGCTTTGCTGGTGGTACTGTTGCTGTTGTTATTGTTGTGCTCCTCTTCTTTCACCCCCTCTTTGGCATAAGGGATACCACAAGGGAAAAATTAAGGAGCTGTGGTTGTGGTATATACTGTCCTAATCATTAGAGAATTTTCAATATATTCTGCATTGACACTTCACAGAACATTAAACACAAAGCTCTCTACATAGCAGGCATGTAAGGAATGTTTTTGACAATAAAAATCTGAGAAAATAACACCTGGGGAAAAAGGTAGATTTCTAAGTAACTCTAGATTTCTAAGTAACTCTATAGTTTCAGTTGTTGTTGTTTGTTTATTATTTATTTATTTATTTATTTAATTTTAATTTTTATTTTTTTAAAGATGACCGGTAAGGGGATCTTAACCGCTGACTTGGTGTTGTCAGCACCACGCTCACCCAATGAGCCAACTGGCCATCCCTATATGGGATCCGAACCCATGGCTTTGGTGTTATCAACATCACACTCTGAGTGGGCCATGGGCCGGCTCCAGTTGTTATTATTTTTTAAAAATCTATTTATTTTTCACAGCTGGCCAGTACACGAGTCAGAAGCCTTGATCTTGGTGTTGCAACACCACACTCTAACCAACTGAGCTAACCGGCCAGCCTTCAGTTTTTAATTAGGCAAATATATTTAAGTAAAAAAGCGAGAAATGTCTTAATATGAAAGTATGTCTGGTACTAAAAATTATGAGAAAGCAGAACTCCTATTATGGGAAAAAAATTTTAAATGTTTGGACAACAAACTCTCTGGATATGGTTACATTAACTATTAATAAAGGAACTAATAGCAGTAGCATAATTGAAAAAGCAACAAATATTTTATTAAGGTAGGATAGGGAGATATACTTCATGCAAAATTTAAACGTCCCTGGATAATGTGAAGATGACATTTCTAATATTGAGAATATGAAAATTAATACACAATAAAAACACAGATCTTAAGTGTTCAGTTTGATGATTTTTTTTTTTTTTTTTTAAAGATGACCGGTAAGGGGATCTCAACCCTTGGCTTGGTGTTGTCAGCACCACGCTCAGCCAGTGAGCAAACCGGCCATCCTTATATAGGATCCGAACCCGTGGCCTTGGTGTTATCAGCACCGCACTCTACCGAGTGAGCCACGGGCCGGCCCAGTTTGATGATTTTTTAAGGAACTTTTTAAGGAAAAATCCTCCCATGGTCATCTCTGCAGATTTATAAAATTCCACACACAAGGTCAAGAAAAACTGTATACAATAATGACTGCCATTAACCATTTCTCAAATGCTATTACCTCAGAATATGATCCAAATTTTGTAGTTATAATTTTAGCTGAAATCAAGGAGACAAAAATACTAGATATTCACCAAACATTTTGGCAAGTATGTCCATAAGCTGGAAAAGTAATGTGCATGTTTTGGGATATCTTACTATTCAGAGAACAAAACACTAATCTACCAGCTACCTGGGTCTGTTAAAATAAAAAGACATATGGTACTTTCTATGTATGCAAACAGGTACCCTCAATGACTTCAGGTTTGGTGTAGGACTTCGAATAAAAGAAATTTTTTAAAAATCAAATATCAATGCATAAAAATTGCACAAAAGTAACAAAATGAAAAGGGTACTGAGAAGAAATCAAGGATATCTAAGAATAAACTAGGTCATCTGGGCTGTCTCTGGTTGCCAAGCAACAGGGATTTCTCACTATTTCCCTTTGGAATAATCCAGTCTTTAAGACTTTTATTAAATTGTTTTTTTTTTTCTTTTTCAAGATTTATACTAACATACTAAAGAAGCACACTAGAGAAAACTGTAGAACTTACATGAAGGAAAATGAAAAATTCTACTGAAAGATGTAAAAGAATACAAAAAATATATAACTTCCTCCTCTAAAGGATCAGAGAGCAATATACATATGTTAATTATCCCCAAATTAAGCTATGAAAATCAACCCAGTTCCAATCATGTTTTTTGGGGGCAGGAGTTGCCAAAATAATTCTAAAATATAGCTGAAGAAATAAACAAGAAATATTAACCAGGAGGGTGGGGGGATGGGGAGAGGTTGGTCAATTGATACAATACTGCAGAGATAGGAAGAACAAGATTTAGTGTTCTACAGCAATACGGGGAGACTAAAGTCAACAACAAATTACTGTATAACTTCAAGTAGCTAATTGAAAAGATGCTGAATGTTCCCAACACAAAGAGGTGACAAATGTTTAAGGTGATAGATATATGAAATACCCTGATATGATCATTGCACACTGTACAAATGTACCCAAATATTACATTGTACTCCATAAATATATACAATTATCATGGGTCAATAAGTAAAAATAAAATTTTTTTCCAAATATTTCAGACAGAAGTAGATTAGAGGTTACCAGAAACTATGGGGAAAGAATAATGAGAAGTTATTGCTTAATGGGAACAAAACTTATGTTTAGGATGATGAAGAAGTTTTGGAAATAGATAAGAGATAGTGGTCATACAGCACTGTGAATGTAATGAATTCAATGCAATTGTACATTTACAAATGCTTAAAATGGTAATCTTTAGGTTATATATGTTTTACCACAATAAAAACAAATATTAATCTGTTAATTTCTGAAAAGAGAAAGTAATGAATAGGACCATGCCCTACAATATCTTAAGCTATAGGGCGCACTGAATCACAAATGGAACAGAATGGAACCCAAAAAGCCAGTCCAGGTTAGACATGGAGTGTATACAATGTGAGCAGCACACACATAAGGGCAGATCACAAGCCATGCAAAATTAGAATATGATAAAGGACAAGTTTCACAACAGTGGATAATAAATGGTTTATTCAAAAAATAATGGAGGAGAAATTGGTCTCTTGGAATAAAAAAGATCAAAGCCCTATCCTCATTCCCCATATCCAAAATATTTCTAATAAAACAAAGATTTAAACATCAAAATAAAAATAACCAAAACAAAAAAATATTAGAAGAAAATGTAAGTAGATTTTTTTCTTAATCTTGGTCTGCTAGGTCTTTCTAAGTATGGTACCAAAGTTAGAAAAGACTGTATTATAGCAATCTTAAGAGATATGACTATATGTATAAAAATATTTTAAAAACTGCATTAGCAGAAAAATTCACAGAGACTAACAGTAGAATGATAATTGCCAGAGGCTAGAGGGAGGAGGGAATGAGGACTTATTGTGGGTAGAAAGCTTCAGTTTGGGATGCTGAAAAAAGTACGGAGATGGTTAGTGGTGGTGACGTACAACAATGTGAATACACGTAAATGCCACTAAACTGTATAGTTAAAAACAGTTAAACAATAAATTTCATATTATGTATATTTGACCACAATTTAAAAATGGGGAAAAAAAGCATTAACAGAAATCATTATAAATAAGTACTTTACAAATTATCAAATAAAAGTAAATAAGATGTAATTTCTCACCTATCATATTAGCAAAGATACACAGGAAAACTGCTTACCCTAAATCAGCATGTAAATCCTTACAGAAAGCAATCATGCAGCACATATCAGAATAAAAAATATGAATATGCTTGCATAGGACAACTTAACTGCCAGAAATGTAACCTAGTAAGATAACGTTGCAAGTGTGCTAAAATATATGTTGTTGCAGTACTTTTTCTAAGGCAGAATGGATAAATTACGGCTCTCCTTTACAAGAGAATATCACGCTATTAAAAATTATGAAGTAACTGTATTTGTTGTCATGTCTCCATGTTTGTTGTCATGAAACCATGTTTATAAGATGTGATAGAGAAAAAAGATTTCAAAACACCGGGATTCTGTTTGTGTAAAATGAGATACATAAATACCTAAATAGAAAAGGGGTACTGCAAACAAAATGATAGCACCAGATATTAGATATCTCTGGGTAACTGATTTTTTTTTTTCTTTACTTCTCTGGGTTGTTTGAATGTTTTACCATGAGCATGTATACTATTTATAATTTACAAGGCAATTTTTCATTTTAAAAAGTCTATTCTATTTGAAAATATCTAATATTGCATTTATTCTAAGTTTATATAGTTTATTATAAACTGTTAATACATCTTAGAACAAGTTAAGGATTACGTGCAGGAAATGTCGCTGTTTTAAAACAACGTGGAAAACTATAATTTAATCTCAGCAGCTTGCATTATAATGCTTTTCACCACAGAATCAGACAGCTTTAGGAGTTCTTTACCTAGAGCAAGAATACAGGGGGTAAACATGCTCTTAACATAAAAAAAAAAACCACTTTCTTAAAATACACTTGCTTTGTGGAGAAAGTTTTTCTATTCTTAAGTAACTTCAAATTACTATTTTAACTACTTAAAAATGAACCTGAAAAGATACAAAAGACTCAACATAAATTATATCAAAGTAAAAAGAGGAAAATGAGGTAAGAAATGCTGATACGCTATGTTCTAGTTATCTTGAGGAGTCAAAAATCATTTAACAAACAATTCTAAACAAATTCCTATTAAGTTCAGTTACTTAACATCATAATATAAGTATCGCTTAACTTCTTAAACTTTGCTATATATTCTTTAAAAAGAAGGGACTGAAGTGAATGACATAATTTCCTTTTAGATCTGAGATTTTAAGAGGTATGTAATAATACAGATTTTTATATTTTATTTTTTATTGTGAAAAGTTTCAAAGGAAATAATAAATATGTGTCACTTCTAAATGGCACTGTTTTCTTACTCTTAAGCTTTAGGAGAAGAATTTACATACACAATCCTGACTAATACAGTATCCTAAAATTAAGAAAAGCACATTATCTTTCTTCCTCTGTAAAGTACAGAAAATTAATTTTAAGTTATTATACCATGTGTACTTATACTTATTTTTAAAAATGTCTTTAATACTTACAGCTTGATTAGGAAGATTGTCAGTCTTAAGTTCTCTGTGATTGGAATACTGAATAAAAACAGGCTGGCTTCGAAGGTGAGGAGTAAAAGGAGTATAATAATTCACCATAGTAACAGCAGCTTCCTCAGACGCCATTTCTAAGAAAGCCTGCAATAAACACAAGGTGAAGTGAAAGCTCATCTTTCTGAAAGACAGTTAAAAACTGTGATCCTAAGCTTGCACTTAAACTCATGCATTCTCAACAGAAATGATATTGCCCCCAAGAGGATGAAAAAACTTCTGCTTCAAAGTATATCATGGATGTTAATTAAAAACATATTTGAAAAGCTGGGTTCAGGGCCAGCCTGTGGCTCACTTAAGAGAGTGTGGTGCTGATAACACCAAGGTCCCGGGTCTGGATCCCTATATAGGGATGGCTGGTTAGCTTGCTTGGGAGAGCGTGGTGCTGACAACACCAAGTCAAGGGTTAAGATCCCCTTAACGGTCATCTTTTTTTTTTTAAAAAAAAAAAAAAGAAAGAAAGAAAGAAAGAGAAGTTGGGTTCAATAAAGGACTTGGGATTGGGAAACTGCCAGTTGACTGAATAATTTTATGTGGTTTTTGGTTTTCTTCTTATTAATGTTTCTTCTAAAACCTAGAAATAATTATAAAGGCAAAAAATAAATATGTAGATCAACATTGTAAATGGATGCTTTCAGAGGCTGGGATTTTATAGTTCTTTCATTAAAAATCTTGGGGTTATGAGGTTACGATACATAAACAGAGATACTAAAATTTCATGGGGAAATTAGGGGGTTAAATAAAAGTCTAAAAAAGCCTCTTTAAAGGAGCAAAAAGAAAAAAAAGGTTGAGAAACACTGCTCTAACTATCCAGATTCTTCAACAGGGATGGGGCATAATGATTTGTTCTCCCTTACCTTTTCATAAAACAGCCATTTATAAATAAAATTAAATAGAACATTCATTTTTTTTTCAGTAAGAGTTTTATCTCATACTTTGCCAATAAAAAACCAACATACTGGGCCAGCCCATGGCTCACTTGGGAGAGTGTGGTGCTGACAACACCAAGTCAAGGGTTAAGATCCCCTTACCAGTCATCTTTAAAAAAACCCAACATATCTCACCAGCAGAGAATGAGAATCATCATAGATAGTGGAAAAGGAACTAGATTAAAAGCTATATCTAGCTCTAACACCTTGGTCAAAATCTCTTGAGACTTAGTTCCCTCATCTAAAACATGAAGCACTGCCTAATATGATCTTTAAGTCTCTGTCTTGAGTTGAATGTCCTCCCAAAACTTAACTTCCACTGTTAATGGTTGAAGATGGGAAATCCTATTATGGTAATTGAAAGGTGGGGCTTTGAAGTGATGATTAGGTTGTAGGACCATGCTGTAGTGAATGGATTCATAATGGTGGTCAGGGGTATTG
>NW_007729697.1:225828-229141 GCF_000696425.1 Galeopterus variegatus
ATGATTAGGTTGTAGGACCATGCTGTAGTGAATGGATTCATAATGGTGGTCAGGGGTATTGTCTGTGAGAGCTTTAAAAAAGAGAATGAATGAGAAGTCTTCTCTCTCTGCTCTGCCATTTTCTGCAATGTGTAACCATTGGGTCACTGTCACCATCAACAAGACCTTCACCAGATGTGTTCCCCACACTGTGGACTTCCTAGCCTCTGAAACTATAGGTAAGAAATTGTGTTTTCCTAAAAGTTATCCAGTTCTGTGTATATTGTTATAAGCAACAGAAACGGACTAATACAATCTCCTTGTAGCTCTTAACATGAGATGACTTTTTTCCTCGTAGGTAGTGTTTGAGATTTTTCAGAAAAGAGGCTAAATCTCAGCCTCTGAAAGCATTCATTTAAAATGGTGATGCATACATTTAGTTTTGCCTTTTTAATTATTTCTAGATTTTAGAAGAAACAGAAATAAGAGGAAAACCAAGAGCCACATAAAATCAGTTAACTGAGTGGCAATTTTCCAAGTCCAAATCCTTTTCAAATATGCTTCCAATCAACATCCATGTTACATATAATTATATAGAACATATTTCCCTGTTTTATATATTTATATTTTTATATACATACACACATCTGTGCACATACATAAACACTGTATCTACATCTGTATGTCATATATGAGGTTACTTCAAAAGGTTCATGGAAAAACGGAATTGAAAGATAATATAAATCTTTCCATAAAGTTTTGAAGTATCCTCATATATTTGTATGAGTAGCATCACACTTAACTATTACCAAAAAGACTGACATTTGAGGAATATCACATTTTACCTTAAACAATTCTATACTTTTGAATTTTTTTCAATAAACATGTGAAACACTTTTAATTTTTTAAAGGTTTCCCAGCATAAGAATTATGACCTTGATCATTCCTTAAAGAGGCATTTAAAATTCCAGTCTAAAATCATGGGAAATCATATATGCAGCACTGACAGACAACATTATGTTAAGGTACCAAGAGCTCTCCTCATTCCATGCCTTCTCTATCCCCTTACCCCCAAAAAACACTGTTAAGAAAATTTTTCTGTTAGCGTCTCCTCACCACATTACCTACCACCGCTATCACCACTCACCCCCACATCATACACTCACATGGTTTTAGCTAATGTTACTAGGGTTTAGATCCAGTTTCTTTTTTCTTTTTCCTGAGATTAAGACATTTGGATGGATAGACTTATAAATGTTGGGGCTTTCTTTAAAATACAGATGTGCACATAGAAGTATATACCACATTCTGGACATCGTAATTTGGAGGTATTAGAAAATAAAGTAGTTTCTAATCCTACAAACACAGAATCTTTAAAAAATAAAATAAGGTGCAAAGGATCAATTATTCAAATTACAATAAATGGGAGAACTTCCTACATCAAGTCAATATTGATGAGTCACTGAAATGATTTTTTTTTTTTTTTTTTTAAAGATGACCAGTAAGGGGATCTTAACCCTTGACTTGTTGTCNCCACTCACCCCCACATCATACACTCACATGGTTTTAGCTAATGTTACTAGGGTTTAGATCCAGTTTCTTTTTTCTTTTTCCTGAGATTAAGACATTTGGATGGATAGACTTATAAATGTTGGGGCTTTCTTTAAAATACAGATGTGCACATAGAAGTATATACCACATTCTGGACATCGTAATTTGGAGGTATTAGAAAATAAAGTAGTTTCTAATCCTACAAACACAGAATCTTTAAAAAATAAAATAAGGTGCAAAGGATCAATTATTCAAATTACAATAAATGGGAGAACTTCCTACATCAAGTCAATATTGATGAGTCACTGAAATGATTTTTTTTTTTTTTTTTTTAAAGATGACCAGTAAGGGGATCTTAACCCTTGACTTGTTGTCAGCACCACGCTCACCCAAGTGAGCTAACTGGCTATCCCTATATATGGATCCAAACCTGTGGCCTTGGTGTTATCAGCACCACACTCTCCCAAGTGAGCCACAGGCCAGCCCTTGAAGTGACTTTTGATTACTGTAGTCACTGTACTAATATTAGACATGTGAAGATGTCTAAATGTAGGAAAAGCTGAGATGGTAGAAGCTCCTTGATATTTAGGTCCTATTCTCTATATGGTTTCTTCTAGCTGTCAGTACTCCTGTGACAGGAACAGGATAATCATAGAGCTTTAAAGTGGCAGATATTACACTCCCACCTTAATGGTTAGTTAGGAAGATAAAATATAGATGATATACTAAACATTCTGGGTTCTCAGAACTACCTATAAGATCACCTCTAATTTAAAATGCAGGAACAACCCCTGATCCAAATCAACACAAATTTCTAGTTAGACAATCCAATTTTTTTTTTACTACAAAAGTGCATTTAATTAGCAACCACTTCAACCTATGCATAAAACATTTACAATTTATTTATAATATATGCATTTATTAACAAAATTTATTAAACACAAGAAATGGCAAATATTTATAAATCGAACTATTTCTTTGTTACCTTACTTGTCAAATGTTTTCATTTGAAGTCCATTAAAGCAGTATTAACTGGACCAATGTTAAACATGATGTCTAACTGTATCAACCAAATGTCACAACTGAATAAATTCAATGCTTCAAAGGAACCAACAATATTGTATGAAATAGTGATGTTAGCCACATAACAGTGGATAAAATATCACAAATCAATCAATAATAAACAAATAAAATTCCACAAATAAATAAAATTCTACTATCTTTAAGGGATGAAATAGGCTTCAAGTCATTTATACTCTCTAAAAGGTATGAGTGTCTATGTATGCAATTTAAAGTCACTATACAATTGCATCAATAATATGCTTTTTCTAATTTTTCTAAAGTAAGAGGATAAAAATGATCAAGGTAAGAAAACAAGCAATGGCAGGAGTTTCTACCTATCCGGTCTTAATCATCCTTCAACAAAGAATTTGTAAATATTATTCTAATAATATTCACTGCATGGGGAAAGAGCTTATTTCTGCGAACTTCTTGCTAAATGTTGAGATGGAACTCAATTTTCTAACATCAGTCACATAAAGGAAAAGCTAAACAATGTCTTTGGAATTCATGATTCTTGCCATAGGAAGTTTTTCTTCAAAGTATATGAAACTAAAAATTTCATATTTAAAAATAAATTTTTCTGGGGCCGGCCCGGTGGCGCACTGCTATAGTGCGCCGCTTGGGAAGCGCAGCGGCGCTCCCACCCGAGGGTTCGGATCCCACATACAGACCGGTTCCTGCTCACTGGCTGAGCGAGGCGTGGGAGCAACACTGAGGGTTG
>NW_007729697.1:230120-233089 GCF_000696425.1 Galeopterus variegatus
ATCCCGTTGCCGGTCCCGGTCCGGTACGGGGGCGACACTGAGGGTTGCGATCCGTTGCCGGACACGGAAAAAGACAAAATAAATAAATAAATAAATAAAAAATAAATAAGTTTTTCCACATGGAGTCCAGTAAAGAAAGTATTTGTTTCTCCAAAGTATCTAGTCAAAAGGTTCAATTTTCATAATGTGGGGTGGAGAGACAACCAAAAGTCACAACCCAGAGGAAGGCTGATAAAAATAATCCCCACCCTGCTCCCAACACTCCACCTACAGTTTCCCTAGGAAAGATTATCTCCCACAAGTAGATTCTGATTCACATCAGAATCTCTTGGCTGAAATATATTGCCAGAGAGATATTTTCTAAACAGGATTTATAATCAAAAGATAAGCAATCAACATAATAGTTATAGTTAGCTTACAGATTAAATAAACCCAGAAGTAGAAAGCAAAAAAATTGTGCCACTGCCTGCTGCCTCTCACAGGCAAGTGTAGCCATTAGACATGGCCACGTTGGCTCTTTCCAAACCACATAATCCATACTATTCTTAACAGCAGCAACTGTGTTAAAGATCGAAGTGGCAGGCATGCACTATATTTAACTTCTCTGGATCTTAGTAACCTCAACTGAATTAAATAGGGATACTAATTAAGTAGTTTACTAAAGATAGGGTCCAAATCATACATTATCATCTACCCTTTTTCATGCCCAATGCTTATCTTTTTATTCATGAAAGTATTTATTTATTTATTTATTTATTTACTTATTTATTTATTTTTTCCTTTTTGTCTTTTTTCGTGACCGGCAACGGATTGCAACCCTCAGTGTTGCGCCCGCACCTCGCTCAGTCAGTGAGCGGCCGGTCTGTAGGTGGGATCCGAACCCTCGGCGGGAGCACTGCTGTGCTCTCAAGTGGCACAGTGCGCCACCGGGCCGGCCCTATGAAAGTATTTATAATGTGTTTCTTAAACTTATTGTTTACAAAAAAGTAGAAGAAACATAGTGACACATCACAATGTACTACAAAATTCCTAAGGCCTAGATTTATTGTCCTTTTCTTCACAGCAATGCTCAGTATAAAAAATTTTCAGGACAACCAAAAACTTGGAAAGAACTAAAAAATTCATCCAAGTGGGGTCTGAGTTGGAACAAGAAAGCACACAATTATTCAAATCAAGTATTATATTTCTGTCATGGTCACCATAGAAGGTTTCCTTATTCATCTCAAGAAAAACCTATTAACTTCTAAAATGAACTCTTACAGT
Source organism: Galeopterus variegatus (assembly GCF_000696425.1). Taxonomy (NCBI): domain Eukaryota; kingdom Metazoa; phylum Chordata; class Mammalia; order Dermoptera; family Cynocephalidae; genus Galeopterus; species Galeopterus variegatus. The sequence continues at coordinate 231,384 of NW_007729697.1, forward strand.
CACTTTCAAATTATTAAAGAAGTTAAATATCAATTTTACCACTAAAATATACTGTTAAATAAACTTTATGGGAGGCCACTGTTTTAGACTAGCCTCCTGCACTAGGCCCCAGCAGAAAATGGGATCACTTACGCTAAGTGAAGCAGGTAAATCCCCAAACAGATCAGCTTTTCCTGCAAATAGGATATTCACATCACAGCAACAAATCAGAAAGAACTCAGTCTACCTGAATCAGCATAATGAAGTATCCTCTGCTTTAACCCTTAAAAGGAACACACCCTGTGGTAACCTGATGTTAACCAATGTGCTTTTTAGAAATTTTCTGTTTCCTTGTTCCCACCTTACGAAACCCAAACATTCTGTCATGCCCAGGGGAACACTCTTTCTATTTTACAGAATGAGATGTTGGCAGATTCTAGAATCACAAATAAAATCCAATTAGATCTTTAAATTTGTTGTAATTTTGTCTTTTGACATTGCTATACATTTCTACCTAGATTTTTAAAAACTTAAATGTTATTTAATTTGCCAAATGAGGTATAATTTATATCCTCTGTCTCTGATAATCAGAGAATATTTCATAAACCATCCTATAATATAAAATATAAATAAAATTTGTTAAATAAAAATAAATAAAGTAAAATTATAGAAAAGAATATATTTTTTGTTAAGCGGGAAAAACACAAGTCAATAGATACAGAAATCCTATGGTAGTATTTTTGTTTGTTGCTTCCTGTCACATACAAAAGAAAAATTCTAATTTAAAAAGTAATTTGTTTACAGAATAAAATTTAGAAAATACAGAAATTTCAAGAAAATAAAAATCATCTGTATCTCTGTCAACCTTTAAATATTACATACCTGGCTTTTTCCTTTCAACATCAAAAGATTAGTTACTTTGCCAAATGGTAGACCTAATGATATGACCTCTGCTTCGGTGACATCACATGGAATTTTGCGAAGATGGAGAACACGGGAAGGCGAACGGGGAGGTCTATCTCCTTTAAATTTCTTGTTGTCATTCCCATTAGCTAAAAAACATAAGATTTTTTTTTTTTAATTACTGAAACTAATTTGGGTTGACATATTACATTAACTATATTGTCACATTTGATCCTCTAAGAGTTTCAGGTTTTGACATTCAGGGAACTGTGGGGTTGATGGGGAGAAAGGAAGAAGTAGAGTAGAAAACAAAACCAACTACCTTTCAATGAATAGGCTTTTTGGGTATTTTTCACTTCAGGTATTAAGTGTTTAAAAATTGAAGTCTGATTTTTAACTGCAAGGAAAAGTATTAAGGTAAATGAATTATATTATTTCAAATACCTATAAATACTTGACTTTTTCTTATGAACAGAGAACAATATTTATAATGTCTTTAATGTACTTTTAGGATATTTTTAAGGATGTTTTTCTATTTTTCTCTATTGCTAAATTAGAATAATAAATTTTAGAAAAGACAATGATAGAAATTTTATATTTATCACATCAAAAGAGATTTAAATTTGAGCTGTATGTTTATGAAAATTTATTTCTTAGGTGTTATAGTCTTTATTAATCTATTTTTTAGATGCTAAGTTGTGGTTTCCTATGAGAATCTTATTCCTTATTATATAACAGTAGTTCTTAACCTAAGCACCACCTTTTTGAAAATGTGAATTTTCAACCCTACCCCAGCCCTACTGAATCAGAAATTCCAGGGGTAG
>NW_007729697.1:233184-241743 GCF_000696425.1 Galeopterus variegatus
CCTATAAATACTTGACTTTTTCTTATGAACAGAGAACAATATTTATAATGTCTTTAATGTACTTTTAGGATATTTTTAAGGATGTTTTTCTATTTTTCTCTATTGCTAAATTAGAATAATAAATTTTAGAAAAGACAATGATAGAAATTTTATATTTATCACATCAAGAGATTTAAATTTGAGCTGTATGTTTATGAAAATTTATTTCTTAGGTGTTATAGTCTTTATTAATCTATTTTTTAGATGCTAAGTTGTGGTTTCCTATGAGAATCTTATTCCTTATTATATAACAGTAGTTCTTAACCTAAGCACCACCTTTTTGAAAATGTGAATTTTCAACCCTACCCCAGCCCTACTGAATCAGAAATTCCAGGGGTAGGACACAGTGACCTTCCCTTTAACAAGCCCTTCAGGTGACTGATTTACCCTGAAGTTAAGAACCACTACTGTAAAATAAAGAAATTCATTATCCCAGAACACAGCTAAATTTTACTTAAATCTTGTTTTAACAGTGACAATAACTAGAATTAACAATATTATAAGTACTACTCAAGTTTATGTAGATAAGATTCAGAAATGTTTTTCTTCTAGGAAAGCACCATGTAAAACTGAATGCAAATTACTTTTTTTCTCCTTAAATGCAAATTACTTAAAAGCCAAAAGTTTCATCACAATATTTCTTAATATTAAATACAAATATCTGCCACTATTTGGAAAAAAATATAATCTTTCCAAATGCCTAAAAATATCATTTTTCTAAACACAAATGAAAATTTACAATCAAATGTCTTTGATCCTAAATAAACAATTTCATGAGGACTAAATAAAAGTTACTATGGCAATTCTCTACCCGTATCTGTGGCATCTGTGGCATCTGATTTACAGGAAAATAGGTTGACTTAATACCCAAACCAGCACTTGCTCCCAAATTCTCTATGTTCATGAATGCAGGAAGCATCCTACCCAGACCCCAAAGACTATCAATTCCTAGAGGTCCATACAGGTCTGTGCCCTTATACAGCAAATGCCTAGGTCAGATTATGGAAAATAATCGGCACTCAAATATTTACTGGGTGAATTAATTTGGGAAGCAAGGGATTCCCTCTCCTCTACCTTAATCACCAAAAAATACTGTATTGATGTTTCTCTCCCAAATGACTACTGATTATATTCTTTCTACTCCACTCTCAATGTCACCAACCTCACCTTTGATCTTGTCTCCCTCTGCTCTCCCTTCCTCTAGTCTCATTCCCTGTGCTCCCCACCTCACTAGGATCTAGTATCATATCAACCTTTCTAAACTCATGTATTATGTCATGTCATTACTCTGCTCTAAAAACCCTGACAGGCTTCCAAATATCTAAAATGTCCTTTAGTTTCTAGTTTTCAAACTGTTTTCACTTACATTGCCTCATTTGGGCCTCATAAACATCCAAACCAAAGTCTATAGGTGATTTCTTTATTTAACCACAAAAATCAAAGTGTCTTGCCATTCTTAGAAAAAAGTAAACGACTTGACACTGATGTAAATTTTCAAAGTACTTGCTGGCTTAATGGATTGTTAACAATAACAAACAATGGGCACCAGTGGCGCCAGTGAGCCGCCCCCAGTCCTGGGGGAAGGAGGGGTGTGGCAGGAGGCCTCCTTGGCACTGGACAGAAGAGCCCTAGCACGGAGATGTTGCTTGGTGATTTTCTCTCCAGATGCTGAGATACCTGTGATACCTGTCTCTTTGGCACAGGCCAGTACTGAGCTGTAGTTAGAGTCAATGAAGTTGCTGTCTTCAGAATTCCAGTCACTTTTCCCAGAAAGACTGAAGAGTCTAACAGAATTATTTGTCAAAGAGAATCAAGAATTAAGAATAGCAGGCAGAGCTGTGAGGGAATTTTTAAGTGTGGTAAAGCCTCAAGATGTAGATTTTGCTACTACTGCTAACCCTACTCAAATGAAAAACGTTTCAGCCAGCCAGTGTTCAGATGATAAACAACAAAGGACAAAAGCACAGAACAATTACTGTCAGGCTTCATAGAAAAAATTTTTTAATTACTGTATTACAGATTGATGTCATCACTGAAGTAGAATTCACAACTGACTGTCAGAAAGATGCTGAACGCAGACATCTCACTATAAATTCTGTTTTTAGGTGTTGATGGTACCTTATCTGACTACTTTAATGGTTATGAAGATTTTAAAAATAAGAAAGTAAGAATTGTTGAACGTTCTAAGAGAATACAAGATTATCTGTGAATTTTAAGATATTTCAGGTTTTATGGGAGAATTGTAGGCAAACCTGGTGACCATGATCCTGACACTTTGGAAGCAACTTCAGAAAATGCAAAAGGCTTGACTGGAATATCAGGAGAGAAGATATGGATATCAGGAGAGAGGATTTGGGTAGAATTGAAAAAAATTCGTATTTGTAACCATGTAAATCATTTGATTCACCTCATGTATGATCTTGATATGGCTCCTTATATATGCTCACCTGCTAATGTAAGTTTAGAAAAATTTAACAAACTCAGTAGAAATATTGCAGGTTTTTCCTCAAAGCTAAGACTCTTGGCCTCATTGTTCAAAGTACAGTATGATGTCACTCGCACATGTGAACTACATAATACCAAGGAGAGCACTGCCTTTTAAAGAAAATGCAGTAGTAGTCTGTCGTGTTACGCCAATTGCAGCGCTCTGCTAATGTCAGAATCCTGTTCGTGATGCCAATTGTAAAGCTAGGTGACCACGCCAGTTGTCGGGCTCTTTTACCTGCCTGTAATCCTGCCCCAACTGGGCCAACTGTCGAGCTAGGGCTGGGTCTGGAGCTCACAGACCCCTGAAGCCCGGTCCAGACTGGGCTACAAACCCTTCTTCATACGCCTGGCTGGGTCACCAGACCCTTTACACCCAGGTCTATGAGTTAGGTAACTGGCAAACAGGCCCTCAGAAGCTACAGGTTGGAAAGCCTTGCTGCGCAGAGCAGCAGCCACCCAAGGAAGTAGTCGGCCAAGGTTGGAGGTGCCGCGCAGGCGCACTAACTCCACCCACCCACAACCTGCCCATAAAGAATGTTGCACCACCCCCAACCTGCCCCGAGGTGAAGGGGCCTAATTATTCTATTTTCCCAACGTAGTCCATTCCTCCATTTCATGTAAATGGCCAAGATATCAAAAAAGTGGGCATTTCTTCAGGAAAAGAAATTGGGGATCTATTACAACAGTTGCGAGAACAGTGGGGGAAAAAGTGGTTACCAAATGGAAAAAGATGAACTTTTAAGTTACATAAAGAATACCTAAAACTGATGAGAGCTGGCTACTAAAAAATGGAAGATTTTTGGTAAGATTACTTTTTCCCCCCTCTTTCTCAGTGAGATATAAAGAACTACGACAGAATAAAAGCCAGCTTGGAGGATTTCTTTAGAAAAGATCTTATTTTGTGCAATATAATTATATGTCAGTCACTAAACTGAAGTCTACCTCCTCTTAATTTGATTTATATCATGAACATTATAATTCTTTTGGAATAGTTCCTACTGAGAAAAGTATAGTTGGTTTTACCTACCTTAATCTGTTTAGATTTTTTAAATTTCTTTCCACCCATAGGGCAGTACTAAGATCTTTAAAAAGTGGTGAAAAAAATGTTTATTAATGTTTACAAATGAAATAACTGGATTTTTTTTAACAATGATTGTCTATAAGTGTCAGTTCTTACCTAAATTCCCAAATAAACTTATGCCTAAAAAGAAAATAGATGAACAAATATCCATCAAATATCCTGTGTAAAATATGAATATCAACTATGTCTTGGGTGGCTGCATTCATACATACAAGATTTGTTTTAGCAAGCTATGTTTTAGTGTGTAGTTGATAATTTCCTGTCATAGTGATTTCTTTAACTGTGCATGCAAAGCCTGAGAAAGTTGAAGTTATGGAATTAATTTGAACATTACTCTTCATCCTATTATTTTAATAAAACATTTCCTTTCGTATTGGGAGAAAAAAAATAACATCATCACTAGAGTAGAACACCAAACATCAGCATCTTGGATAGGAGTGATAGTTGAGCATGGAGTGCCTTTTTGCACCCTCCGTGTAGGCCTAAAAAGCTAAACAATACCATCACCAACATGGCCTTTCATAACCAGCAAATGGTAATAAAAAGACTGGAGAAACATCCTTAAAGGCATGAGGCTCCTTTCAGTTTACCCACAATACTCCAAAAAGAACAAATGAACATGAAGAACGCTCCTTCATAATTAAGGCTCCATACAGTATTCTATGTTTGAGAAAATGTAAATATCAAATAAAGATTTAACATGAAAAACTTTTACCAACAATTGTGCAATTATAAATCACCATCCTGTGTTATTAATTGTTCTGTATTATAGAAGTGCCTGGGCTATGTTAAGAGCAGAGGCTATGAAATCGGACATCCCGTTCTGGGCAAGTTACTTGACATTACTGAGCTTCTGATTCTTCCCTAAAATGAGTATAATGACAGGGATATTCAAAAATTAAATTAGTTTATTTTTCAATATATTTTAAATGCTTGGCACAATGTCTAGTATACAGTGATGGATAATATATGTCTAGCTTTTCTTAAGAAGAACTATTTTACTCAGGAATTTTGTTCTTTCTACTTTTTTGGTGTCAAAATGATTGTTAAGTGATAGTGAATTTTCTGTTGATGTCCTGCCTTAGCAAAGTTAAGACACTGGCCCAAATGTTATTATTCTATAAAATCTAACAATCTAAAGAACTTCGGGGGTGGGGGGGCTGGCAGCCGCCCAGTAGTGAGATCCAAACTTTTGATAAGAGCTACTCCTGTAGATCACCAGGAAAAGGCTGCATCTAAAGACTTGACAAATAATCTGAAAATGGAAAATGTATGGCCATAATTTATGAAAAGCTAACAGGAACCAAGGAAATTCTAATGCACTGAACACATAAATTTGAAGGGTTATTCTCTGTACTAAAGGATAGACTAGAGCTCCCAAAAATCTTAATATAAAAATAAACATTCAAAATACTTAGCTTATATAAATAAACCTTGTATATTACTGAATAATATATTGAAAACTACTAAATGCCAACTATCTATTAGTCATGTTCCAAAAGAGGTATGAGGAAGAGGGTTTTTAAAAATTCATATATTCACACCTCAAAACTGGAGGAATCTGTCAAGAAAACTATCTGAGAAATACAGGGTTTTTTTGTATTAAATCAACATTATAAGGGTATACTTCAGATAAAATCTACCACATGTTAAATGCAGAGTTTGATGAGTTTTGACAAATGTATATATGCCCATATGATAACCATAAAAATCAAGATATAGAACATTTCTATCACCCCCAAAATTTCCCTAGTGCCCCTGTACAGAGTTTTCCCTCCAAAACCCCCCACCCCAGGCAATATGCATTCTATTCTGTTTGATTAATCCATATGTCTATCATCAGTCACAACACTGTCTTGATTACTACAACTTTATAGCTATTCTTGAAGTCAGGTACTTATGAGGGGGAGAATTCATATCTTAACAATCTTGAGTCATCCAAACCATAAACATTGTGATAGCTCTGCATTTATTAAAACCTTCTTTAATATCTCTCAGCAATGTTCTACAGTTTTCAGTATAATGGTCTTGCATATATTTTGATACATTTAACCCTAAGTACTTCATAATTTTTAGTAGACTTGTAAATAACACTTAAAATTTTATGTTCCAATTAATCATTGATAGTATACAGAAATACAATTGATTTTGGTATGTTGGCCTTATATCCAGCAGCCTTGCTGAATTCTTTAGTATTTTCTACATATACAATTTTATTTCTTATTTTCGAAACTGTATGCCTTTTATTTCTTTTTCTAGCTTTACTGAACTGGCTAGGACTTTCTGTACAATGTTGAATAGAAGTAACAAGATTGGACATCCTTACCTTGTTCCTGATTTTAGTGAAAAGGCACTGTCTTAAACCAGTTAAGTATAACACTAGATGTAGTTTCAGACCTTTACCAGGTTGAAAAGGTTCCCTTTTATTCCTAGTTGACTCACAGTTTCATCATGAATGCAAGTTAAATTCTTTCAAATGCCTTCTCTGGATTCATTAAAATGCACATAACATTTTTCTCTTTTATTCTGTTAATATAATTCATTTTAGACATTTTTTTCTTTTTCAATATAAACATTTAAAGCTGTAAATTTCCGGGCCGAGCCCGTGGCGCACTCGGGAGAGTGCAGCGCTGGGAGCTCAGCAGCGCTCCCGCCATGGGTTCGGATCCTATGTAGGGATGAAAGGTGCGCTCACAGCGCTCACTGGCTGAGCGCGGTGCGGCCGGTCTCAAAAAAGGACAAAAAAAAAAAAAAAAGAAAAAAAGAAAAAAGAAGCTGTAAATTTCCTTCTACAAACAGCTTAGAAGGAAATTTAGAAGGCTGGTTAGCTCAATTGGTTAGAGTGCACCCTTGCAACATCAAGATCACAGGTTCAGATCCCAGTCCCAGCCAGCCACCAAAAAAAGAACAGCTGTAGCTGAATCCCGCAAATTTTAATAAGTTGTGTTTTCATTTTGATTCAGTTCAAAATACTTTCTAATATCCCTTGTGATGACTTCTTGGATTCGTGGGTTAAGCATTGTTTTATCCCTAAATATTTGGGGTTTTTCCCCAAAATATTTGAGGATCTTGTTTTTTGATTTCTAATATAACTCTAATGAAGTCAGAGAACTTATTCTACATAATTTTAATCCTTTCATATTTACTGATACTTGTTTTAAAACCTAGTATATAGCTTATCTTTGTGACCACTTCTTGTGAACTTGAAAATAATGTGTATTATTCTGGTGTTCGGAAGACTGCTCTATATGTTAATTAGATCAAGGTGGATGATATTATTGAAAATTTCTACATCAGGGATCTACCAACTTTTTCTTAAAAAGCCACATAAATATTTTAGACATTGTAGGCCATATGATCTCTATTACAACTACTCAACTCTGCAGTTATAGCATGAAAGCAGCTGTAAATGAATGGCATAACTGTCCTCAAATAAAATTTTAAATACAGATATTGAAACCTGACTTTCAAGTAAGTTTCATGAGTCACAAAATATTGTTTGTTTTCTATTTAAAAATGTAAAACTCACTCTTAGCTAGTGAAAAATTAAAAGATAGGCAACGGCATGGATATGGCCAACAGGCCAGAATTTGCCAATCCCTCTCCTGTATCTATACGGATTTTTCTGTCTACTACAATATCAATTACCGAGAAAAGTGAAAATTCCAACTATAATTGTAGACTTATCTATTGATCAGTTTAGTTCTATTCGTTTTTACTTTATGTATTTTGAAGCTCTGTAATAAGATTTTAAATATAAATATATATGTATTTAGATTACGTGTTCTTGATAAATTGACCCCTTTATTACTATGTAATGTCTCCCTTTATACCTGGTAATATTCTTTCCTACAAAGTCTACTTTTTCTGATATTAGTATAGCCAATCCAGCTAAGATTTTATATTTAAAACTAGTTTTTTACACACATCAAGTAACTGTCTTCCTTCTATCCAGAAATCTCTGCCTTTTAATTGGAATCTGTAGTGTACTGAATTATGTCCCTCCAAAACTCACTGAAGCTTGAATTGTGTCCCTGAAGTTTTATTAAGAGGATGGGAAATCCTATTATGGTAACTGAAAGGTGGGGCCTTGAAGAAGTGACTGGATTGTAGGACCGAGCAGTAGTGATGGATTAAAAATGGTGGTCAGGGGCATGGTTCTGAGGACTTCAAAAGAAGAAGACAGTCTGTCTCTCTCTGCTCCGCCATTTTGCAATGTGATACCCTGTGGTAACTGAAGTCACCACCAAAGAAAGCCTTCACCAGATGTGTTCACTGGACTTTGAACTTCCTAGCCTCTGAGACTGTAAGCAATACATTTTATTTTCTTTATAAAATACCCCGTTCGGTTTTATTTTTAAGCAACAGAAACGGACTAATGCAGAATCTTTATGCCATTTCCACTTAATATAATTATTGACATGATCAGATTTAAGCCCACCATCTTGCTATTATTTCTCTATTTGTCCCATTAATTCTTTGTTCCTTTGTTTCCTGGCTTCCTTTAGATTATTTTGTATTTCATTTAACTTACATTATATACTATCCTTTGTTTACTTTTTTTTTTAAGTTACTGCTCTGGAGTTAACAATATGCATCTTTAACTCAACAAAGTATATGTTCAAATAATATTAAGACACCTAGGTATAATGTAAGAACCTTCAAAAGAATATGTTTATTTCCCTCATCCTATCCTTTGTGGTATTGCTGTGTACTCTTCCCATATACTATAACCCCCCCAAATGCATTAATGTTATCTATCTCTAAATACCCAATAATCTTTTAAATCAACAACAACAACAACAACAAAAAAAAAAAAGGAAAAGAGTCATACATTACTTTGTGTAGACCCAAGTTTCCACCTGGTATTTTCCTAAAGTTTGAAGAATCTCCCTTAACATTCTGTGAAATGGAAGTCTGCTGCTAACAAATGCTCTCAGCTCTCCTGTGCC
>NW_007729697.1:243425-244333 GCF_000696425.1 Galeopterus variegatus
CTTCCTTTAAATACTTGAACATACTTTTAAAAACTGTTTCAAAGTATACAGATGCTAATTCCATCATTTCCGTAATTTTCTAGGTCTGTTTCTGTTGACTGATTTTTCTCCTGCTTTGGGTCACATTTTTATGGTTCCTTCCATGTTTGGCAACTTTCGATTGGATGCTCAACATTAATTGTGAGCACCAGAATTAGTTTTATTCCTTTAAAAGTGCTAGATCTTTTTGGGGGAAAAAAAGTTAAGTTACTTTCAGATCAGCTATATTATTCTGGCACTTGTTTTTAAGCTCTGTTAGGGTAGTTTAAGAGTAGCTTTAATGCTGAAACTAGTTTAGCCCTTCTGGTAAGGCATGTCTCCTCTGGTATCACATGTCCCTGAATGTGCTTCAGGTATTCAACAAGAACTTTTATATTCTAGTTGGCTATCACTCAAACATCTCCCAGCCCTGTGTGAGCCCTGGAAAGTTCAGCTAATAGCACCCTGGTTGCTCTTTCTTGACCTCATAGAGTTTCACGATATGCCTGTGTGGCTTAATATTCAGCAACAGATTCACTGTTTCTACACACTCCCTTTTCTCCCATACTCTGTCCTCATATATTCCAGCTGCCTCAGCCTTCCCAAACTTGGATCTCTGTCTCTTCAACTCAGCAATTCTGCCATGTTTGCTTGGGTCTTCCCCTCCACCCTTATACTGTCTAGAAAGAAAACCAGGGTAATTACAGGGTTTACCACATTTGTTTCTGTTCTCTCTGAGATCACAATCCTGTTGCACCTATTGTCCACTGTCTAAAAACAACTGAAGGTAAGTCTGGTTCCAGTTACTCCATCATGGCTGAAAGCAGAAGTCTATCAATTCTTTTTAAAGTTACAAATTACAAAATTTGTAATTTTTTTACAAAAAAAAA
>NW_007729697.1:245913-246795 GCF_000696425.1 Galeopterus variegatus
AAAAAAAAAAAAAAGTAACTACTAACTAAAATTTTGAAGAAATGGAGGGAGTGGTCTCACACAGAAGTAGGAGAAACCTATGTTAGGGGAGATTAGGCAATGGAAACCACAAAAATTCAGAGCCTATTAAGTGGTGTGATATAAAAAGTATAAAACTATAGTGAAGAAGAGAAGACACTGAAGACTCAGGAAAGAGGAGAGACTAAGTGACCGAATAAAATCCCCTTTCAGTCACTTCATTCCATCTGACCCTACAGGGAAAAATAAAGAAAACATACAAATGGAGATGAACCTGTAAGTAGTAAAAAAGAAGTTAGCAACGTTTCCAAATTTTTACCCAAATGCCTCCATATATAGAATGAAAGTCTTTTCTAATTCCAAATTTCCATAACTATTTGAAAAACTACTACATTGCAATATTCATTACAATAAGTGAGGCTAAAAGTTCCAATCAATATTCCACAGTAAGGTACTTTAATGATTCAAATTACAACATAATTATAAAATAATTATGACATGAAAATTCATTCTTCTTAATTAAGTCACTTCATATTAAGCCACTCTTTAAAATAGGAATTTGGTATGCACAGTCTTAATTAAATAATGGAAGGAAGGCAAAATAAGTATTCCTATAATTTATATAAAGTACACTACCAATCTTTAGGCAGTCCCTCTAAATGGTAAGAAAGGACAGTACCCAAGCTCACCAAGTTAGATAATCTTTTAATAAACTAAATAAAGAGAAAGTTTCAGTAGGTTGATACAGTTGGCCCTCTGTAGGTGCAGGTTTTGCACCTGCGGATTCAAGCAATTGTGGATTGAAAATATTCAAAGAAAAAAAAAGTTTTAATGATATAATAAAAATACATTATAAAAACTATT
>NW_007729697.1:248174-249424 GCF_000696425.1 Galeopterus variegatus
AAATTGATGAGAAAAAGGCAATCAACCCAATTAAAAGATGGGCAAAAGATCTAAATAAACATATTATAAAATATTCAAGTGCCAAATAAATATGAAGGTATGCTCAATTTCATTAACATTCAGCAAATGAAAATTAAAGTCACAAACAGCCACCAATGTATAGTTACCAGAATAACTAAAATTAAAAATCACAAGTATTGGTGAAGGGCTGGAATAATGAATTTACATAATTGCTGGTAAGAGTGTAAAATGGTACAATTGCTTTTGAAAATTAGTGGAATTTACTAAAGATAAGTACATGGAAATCTAAAGACCTAACAATGCCACTTCTAAATATATACCCAATAATAATGCACACATTTGTCCACCAAAAAGTATGTCAAGAATATCCAACAAACTGCAAAGACATCCCATATTCATGGATTGGAAGACTGGATAGTTAAAATGTCCATACTACCCAAAGCAATCTACAGAATCATTGTAAGCACTATCAAAATCCCATTGGCACATCATAATCAAATTACCAAAAACTAAAGACAAAGAAAGAATACTGAAAGCAGTAAAGAAGTAAAACATATAACATTCAACAGAGCCCCAATCCGGCTCTCAGCAAATTTCTCGGTAGAAACCCTACCTGTCAGGAGAGTGGGATGATATATTCAAAGTGCTAAAGGAAAAAGACTGTCAAACAAAAATTCTATATCCAGCAAAACTTACCTTCAAATATGAAGGAGAAATAAAATCTTTCCCAGACAAACAAATTTGAGGGAATTCATCAACACCTGACCTTCCTTACAAGAAATGCTATAGGGAGTTCCTCAATCTAAAAGAAGATGACACTAAAATGTAACAAGAAAATATCTGAAGGTACAAAACTCACTAGTAAAGTGAGTTACACAGACAATCTCAGAATTCTCCAATGTTGTAAGGGTGCTGAATAAACTGTTTATATTGTTAGTATGAAGACTGAAGAACAAACCTAACAAGACAATAGCAAATATAGCAACAGTATGACAGACAGACAATAATAAAAGATATAACTTGAAACAAAAAAATGTTAAAAAGTGGAGGAGAATGATGACAGAGTTGGCTTCAGTTTTCCCCTTTTTCTCAGTGATTAAAGTTAAGTTGTTATTAGTTTAAAATTATCTGTTATAAGTATGTTTTTTGTAAGCTTCATGGTAACAATAACACAAAAACTTATAATAGACATACTAAAAATAAATAGTGAGAAATCAAGTTATTACTAG
>NW_007729697.1:250218-251259 GCF_000696425.1 Galeopterus variegatus
AAGACGTGAGACCAGAAAAAAGGATATATAAAACAAACATAAAAAAAGTAATAAAATGGCAGTAAAAAGTCCCTATATATCAGTAACTGTAGATGTAAATGTATTAAGTACCCCAATTAAAAGACAAAGAGTGGTGAGCCGGCCCAGTGGCGCACTCGGTAGAGTGCGGCGCTTGGGAGCGTGGCGGCACTCCTGCCGAGGGTTCGGAGGTCCGCTCACTGGTTGAGCGCAGTGCGGGCGTGACACTGAGGGTTGCGATCCCGTTACCGGTCACGAAAAAGACAAAAAGGAAAAAAAAAAAAAAGACAAAGAGTGGCTGAATGGATTATAAAACATGAACCAACAATATACTGCCTACAGGAAACTCACTTCACCTATAAAGACACACGTTAACTGACAGTGAAAGGATGGAAAAAGATATTTCATGCAAATGGAAACCGAAAAAAAGCAGCAGTAGCTATACTTACGTCAGATAAAACAGACTTCAAGCCAAGGAAAGATAATGAAAGTGGTTATATAATAATAAAGGGATCAATTAAACAAGAGGATATAACAATTCTAAACATAAACACATCCAACACTGGAGCACCCAGATATATAAAGCAATTACCCAAAGGAAATGAAATCAATATATAGAAGACACATCTGCACTCCCATGTACACTGTAATACTATTCACAATAGCCACAAGGAGGAAATGAATGGAAGAGGAAAGGAGACGGACTTTTGGGAGTACTAGCAATGGTTTATTTCTTGATCTGGGTGTGCTAATTGCATGGAATATTTATTTTATGATGTTATGATAATATTAATACTAAAATCCAATAAGTACAGTATAAAAAGAAAGCTGTGGATAAATATTTTGATTAACACAGTTGTAGGGCTGGCCTGGAGGCGCACTGGATAGTGCGCCGCTTGGGAAGTGCGGCGGCGCTCCCGCCCGAGGGTTCGGATCCCACATACAGACCGGTTCCCGCTCACTGGCTGAGCGAGGTGCGGGAGCAACGCCGAGGGTTGCAATCCCGTTGCCGGTCCCCGGTCC
>NW_007729697.1:251335-257073 GCF_000696425.1 Galeopterus variegatus
ACAGGAAAAAAAAAAAAAAAAAAAAAAAAAAAAAAAAAACACAGTTGTAAAAATTCTTAATGAACATACATAAAATGAAAACAGTATATATATGGCTGAATATATATGTGACTGAGACTGTTAGTGTCCCCACCAATACATGTATTCCCCTTCCATTTTAAAGTAACAGAACTCCCTGAATTATGACAGAACATGGGCATCCCAAAATAAAGACCAGTTTCCTAGATCTGTGCCCACCTTGAAGTGGTGTGTCAATGTGACTAAGGTCTCTAACAGGATGAGAGAAGAAAGTGCAACTTCTAGGTCTTGTCCCTACAGTGACTCAGCCTCCACCTCTCATCTCTGTCACCTTTAGGTGTAAATCTCATCATTATGGTCTAAGCTAAGATGGTTGATGAACTCCAGCCTCAACTTTCCTTGTTCCCCTTGCTAAAAGAATGATGGAGAGAGTCAGCGTTCTATTTTATATCTTGACAAGGTCGTCATATGTTGAGAATGGAAGAACAACAAAATAGAAAAGTCTGGTCCCCATTACAATCAAGAAACCAGATAAGTCCCTGATCATCTACCTAGACTTCAGAAGAAACTTAGAAAAACTTAAGTCTGTATTTTTGGGTCTGTACTATTGCTCTATTACAGCAATCTAACCTGTATCTTAAATAATACAGCATAACAAAATAACACCCCATGACCAAGTTTGTTTATTTTATGTAAGAATGGGTCAATATCAGGAAATTATAAAATATTTCACTGAATCAGCAAATGAGTAGAGACCAAACCTCATGTTTAAAATAACAAAAGTGGGCTGGCCAGTTTGCTCAGTGGGTTAGAGCACAGCCTTGTAATACCAAGGTCAAGGGTTCAGTTCCCAGTACTGGCCAGCCACCAAAAAAAATAAAATAAAATAAAATAACAAAAGATAACTTAAACATTTATAGCTACTAGTAATAAAAACTAAGTAAAATAGAAAAGGAAAGTAATAAAATATGATGAATTATTACCAAAACCTAACAGTAAACATCACATTAAAAGATTAACTAATAAAGCCACCTCTATTAAAATTAAGAGCAAGACAAAGTCACAATTACCACTATAATTCAACTTACTTGGAGAGGTACCAGTGAATACTTAACAAGTTAAAAATTTTAAGTTAACACACGTAAAATTATCTTTATTTGAAGGCACATCATTGAATAACTACAAAATTCAAAAGACTAATGAATTACTAAGACATTTTAGTAAAGTAGCTGTACACAAGATAAATATTCAAAAACCAATAGCTCTTCACTATAATAGCAGTATTCAATTACTAAGGAAAATAGGAAAAAAATTTTCTGCTCATAATAGCAAAAAAAAAATTAAGTTTAGCTGCATATAATGATATTTGAAATAACACTTGCTTAATAAAGTTAATTCTTGCTCATGTAAAAAGTCTAAATGTAGGAATGCCAGATCTGGAATGGTAACACACAAAGTTATCAGTGACTCAGGCTCTAGCTGCCTCTCTGTTAGGGTCATCTAAGATGGAAGAACTCCCACAGGCAGTAGGATAAAAGAAAGGGAAAACAGTGTACCCATGCAAACATGCCCCAAAAGTTTTATATATCTCTTCTAATTATACCTCAGTAACCAAGACTTAATCACATGACCACATCTACCTACAAGGAAGACTGCAAAAGTAGTTATTTAATCTGGATGGCAATGTGTCCAGGTAAAAACTAGGGTTCTTTAATAAAGGAAATGGAAAGAATAATGTTGGAGTTCACAAATAAGCAGTCTCTGCCATTGATTTCTAAGATTAAATCTAAAAGGAAAAGCATATGATTTATGATTTATTGGTGTGAAACTAATTGTTAAAGGACATAAAATAAGACCTAAAAACATGTAATCACATATATTCTCAGATGGAAAGACAATACCAAAAAAGATCAACATTTCACATTAACATACAAATTTAACGTAATTCTTTCTAATCAGAAACCTAAGATTTTGTGGGCAAAAGTAAAGGGGCAAAGGGATTCTTTGTTTCAAGACTAGACAAAATAATGTAAAGTTCAAATGAAAAAGACAAGTCTACAACAAGTTAAGAGAATTATTAAAGGAAAATTACTAACACTTAAATAGAATGACTATACGTCCCAGTCTGCCTGGAACAATCACAATTTTGCACTGCTGTTCCAGCATCCTGTACAGTTTGACATTAAAAAAAAAAATATATATATATATATTAGTAATAGTTACATTGAAATATACCAGAATGAGTTAGTAGGTCCAATTTTTTAACTTCCAGTTTCTGCCATAGTCTCATCTTGTATTTTATAAGCCATGTATGTGTACAGTGGTTAAATCTGAAAGTCAACCAGTGACTGAATGAATCTTTTCACAACTCTTTCACAGACACACACAGGGCCTATGAATTTAAAAAAAGTACAATGGAACACAAGGAACTAGGATAGCTACCTCTTTCCAGCAGCATTCCACCTTGCTGCCTATACTGTCCATAAAATATGTGGAAATTACAGGTCAGATGCACATGAAATATACCTTTTTATCACCATTTCATTTTATATCTTGCAATATATCCATAAATCTCCTAATTAATTTCACATGCAAAGTTTCTTCTGCATGTATAAATAGCAAAGTGACGACAGCTGCTCCACTGTGGGCTCCATTAATTAAAACTTTGTAAACAGTTAAATTATCAGTTTTACCATCATCTGCTAACATTAGAAAATCTATTATTATCTAACACTGGTTTAATTTTGAATCCTCTCCATGGAATCAAAATAAAGCTTCTGGGAGTGCCATTCTATCTAAAATGAAATATCTGACACTAATAATAACTCAGTTTCAAAAGTTCTCTTTTTAAAGAGAAAACCTTTTTTGAGGAGATAATACAAACATAAATTTTGATGCAACACAGAGTCATGACAGAAACACTGTTCTTACTGAAAAGCTTATGGGGCAGATATGTACTTGCAGTAGTTTTGGTGTATACCTAATTCCTGTTTCCAAACAACCAATATCCTACCAATAGAGACAGAAACTACAGTTGTCAAATTTTACAAATGTTTTTAGATCAACATTTAGATGAACTACAAAATTTCTGACGAAGATCATACTGAATACAAAAAAAGATCCTTTCGCACAATAGCATACATGGTTCTCATTTAGCTACCCATCATCAATGAGATTGTTTTTTAAAAAAGGAACTACTTGGGCCGGCCCGGTGGCGCACTGGAGAGTGCGCCGCTTGGGAGTGTGGCGGCGCTCCCACCGAGGGTTCGGATCCCATGTGGAGACCGGTTCCCGCTCACTGGCTGAGCGCGGTCCGGACGCAACACTGAGGGTTGCGATCCCGTTGCCGGTCAGTAAAAAAGACAAAAAGGAAAAAAAAAAAAAGGAACTACTTAAGTATCTTACAAAGGTATTAAAAACTTTTGTAAAGGAGCCCTAAAACCTTTATGTTGCAATTTGTTCAAAGTAAATTAGAAACCTTTATATAAAGTAGTCAATGAATGGAGTACCAAAATCTTCAGCTTCTGAAGCTTTTAGAGAATTGCAAATATCGGATATTACAAAATTATTTTAAATGTATACATGACCTCAAAAAAGAAAAGTGAAATTTCCAGGTGTCAATAGCTACTAGGCAACTGAAAGCTACAGTGTTTAGGAACAAGAGCCAACAATGAAATAACCAAGGATAAGGGAAAACAAGAGCTTCAGGTTTTAAAACTTTGGGTCTGTGGCAGTCAAAAAAGCTGGAATCTTCCTTAAAGACAACGCCTGCATAAAAATGAGGAAGCTGTTCCCTCAGTGAAAGTTGTTCCCTCAGCAAGCTGTTCCCTCAGTGAAAGTTGAACTAAAATTAACAAATTTCCATCTACCAGAGGTATTTAACAAGGGAGCTTATCTCCGTTCAGGTAATTTGATTGGGAAATGTGAATGTTTGGATTCTGAATTTTCTCCTTCTGTTATAAGAATCCCTAAGGCAATAAATTAACCCATATGAGTACATTAGAACATGTTAGGGGCTAGTGATACAGTAGAAAGCCTACTAGCAGAGCAAAACACAAAACTACCCTGGAGACTCTCACAGAAGAAAAAACAATTCAGCTGAAGATCATCTCACAACTAAAAACTAAGAATCATACAAAGATAAACAATAGACCATAAGCAAATATTAGCAAATACAAAAAACAGGAATATTAGCACGCCTGGGAACTCCATATAATTGTCAAATCTGAAGCAATAAAAAGTTTGTTTTAAATGATTAAAGAATTAGGAAAAAAAGAATAAAAACCGTAAGAAAAAAACCGGTACTGTTAATTTAAAAAAGAAAAAAATAACACGTCAGTAGACTTCAAAAATTAATCAAATAGGGCTGGCCCGGCGGCGCACTGCTACAGTGCGCTGCTTGGGAGTGTGGCAGCGCTCCCGCCGAGGGTTCGGATCCCACATGCAGACCGGTTCCCGCTCACTGGCTGAGCGAGGTGAGGGCGCAGCACCGAGGGTTGCGATCCCGTTGCCAGTCCTGGTCCGGTACAGGCGTGACACTGAGGGTTGCGATCCGTTGCCGGACACGAAAAAAAAAATTAATCAAATAAAACATAGAGAAATGAAAAATAGAAGCCCTGAAATCAAATACTCGACGGAAGAATTAAACACCGAATTAGACAAAGCTGAACGAACAATGAGTGAATCAGAAATCCATTTTAGGGCCGGCCCTGTGTCTCACTCGGGAGAGTGCGGTGCTGATAACACCAAGGCCAAGGGTTCGGATCCCACATAGGGATGGCCGGTTAGCTCACTGGCTGAGCGTGGTGCTGACAACACCAAGTCAAGGGTTAAGATCCCCTTACCGGTCATCTTTAAAAAAAAAAGAAATCCATTTTAAGGAAATTATCCAAAATACAAAACATTAAGTAGAAACAGATGACAAAATATGAAAGAGAGGTTAAGGCAAATGCAGGACAAAATAAGGTAGTCCTATACATGTCTAACTGTAGTTCCAGAGGAGGCAATTTTGTGAAGAACTGGGTAACTCCTAAGCAGGATAAATGAAAACACGAGCAACAGTCCTGAACCCTGGCTGCACCTTAGATGGAGTATCACCTAAGAAGCTTTAAAAACAAACAGTGCCTAGCCCTACACCCCTAGAAATTCTGGAGTTGGTGTGAAGTAGGTCAAATCATCTGTACTTTTTTCAAAGCTTCCCAAGTTATTTTAATCAGCATCCAGAGTTGAGAACCAGTGATCCATACCTACACATAGCTGATTAGACCACAGAACAAAAACAGACAGAAAAATGTTAAGGTAAAAGTCTGAGAGGTTACTATTTACAGGGCTGTGCTGAAATGGCTACTAAAGAGGATGTGTTTCAAGACACACATTGAACCTAGAATGGAATGGGATATAAGAAGAAATTCAAACATGAACACAAAACACAACAAAACTGCTGTTGCCAGCTAAGCTCACATCTCATATGTCAAACTTTTTCCTAAGTAATCACCCTGAATGTTAGTCTTTCTGATCATCTATCTCAGTAGTTCATAAACATGAAAAAACAAACAAAATGACCTGAGGTTTTAAAATAAGTACAAATATGTGGGCCTTACCCTAGGTGTACTATAACTCTGGGAATAAGAGCAGAAATTTTTTAAAAAGCCCACCAGATCAAGAAGGTAATCAGGCTTAGGAAATTTAGATTCCAGCCCCCTCCCCCCCCCCACCCCCAT
>NW_007729697.1:257592-264389 GCF_000696425.1 Galeopterus variegatus
CCCCACCCCCATCCCCATCCCCGCCATAGTTCTCAAAGTGAGTTTCCTCAAATGGCAGCATCAGCATTATGGAAACTTGTAGAAATGCAAATTCTCAGGACCCATCCCAGACCTACTGAATTAGAATTTCTGGGAGTGGACTTAGCAACTGTGCTTTATTTTAACAAGCTCTCCAGTTGATTCTGATGTGAGATCAATTTTGAGAAGTCTGCTGTGCTTTAGTCTCATGTCCATATTATTCTGTTCACACTTTCACATAAACAAATCACTGGCTGTTGTCCTGTCTACAGAATCTTTCCACTTAGTCCTTTAGAAAGATGGTTGACCAATTCCCACACATTCTTAATCTCTTCACTGAATTTTCTTTTCGTCTTTTTGCCTTAACTGACTCTGGTCCACTTCTCTTATAGAGTCCTCCCATAGAGGGTGTTCACTCTCCCAAACACCAGGTAAGCTCATGGTCTGGAAAGGGAGGTACTCATCCCCTAACTTCCTGTAACTCCAAACACATTTGGATAAAAATCCCACTTTCTCTGAAACTCTCCATTCCCATGGTTTCACTTGTCAACTGTGTATGACATTAGACTACCAAATTTCTTTCATGATGTTGAGACCAGGAACCACTCTCTATCTGACATTTCCACCTGGATATTCCACAGGAACCTCAAACTCAATCTGTACAAATCTTAACCTGCTGTGTTGGCCAACTCTGTTCTTATATTGTCTAATAGAAATAAATAGTATCACCATTCATCTATGCAATTACCCAAGTCCAAAACCTAAAAATCATTGATGGACTCCCTTACTGAAACATTCAGCTAATTACCAATTACTGTAAGTTTTACCTTCTGTAAATTCTCCAACTCTCTCCATCACAACTGCCATTTGTAATCCCTCCTTATTAGGATTACAGCAATAGCCTTTTAACTACTTACTCTCCCTCCAGTACTGCACTCCTCCAATTCATTTTAAAGCCCTCAAATTTCAAGAGCATTTATTTTTAAGTCATGTGGTACTTTATGATATGTGAATTATACTTCAATTTTAAAAAATCATATGGTCATATAATTTTAATATTTCCATTCCAAATCTATCATCACTCATCACAAGTTTGAAATCTAGCTCTTTTATTCAATAGTTCTGGGTCACCAACTTACTGACAGTATTTTTATCACGAAGAACATCAATCAAAAAAGGAATCATCAAGTTAGATCCAAATGAAGACTTACAACTTAAGAAAGCTGTAATTAGTCATTCCATCCATGTAGACAGTATGGTACTTTACTGCAACAAATTTTAGTTTTTGTTATAAACAGTGGCAATTCAACATATATTTATAAGATGAGCAAAATAAGAACATTGTAGAAAGAAATACTGAAATCCATGGGAAAAAAACATTTTGAAAAAATTAAAACTCACTATACATACCTGTAAGAGCAGAATTGTTCATGGTAAAAGGTCCGTTAATGATGCCAGAAGGAAGAAGCTCATCAGGTCCCCGCTGAAAAGCAAAACCAATGTTCAGTTAATAAAACAAGTTTTAGAGAATGGCCCGTATATTTACTACTAAAAATATTAAAAGCTAATAATATTACTTCATCTTAGAACGAAGTCATTTAAGGGGAAGTCCTTGAGAAAATCTACAGACTGAAAGTGAGTTGCAGAGTAAGGAAAATTATCACACATCCACATGATTGTTAGTTATTAAAAAAAAAAAAAAGAACTGCCATCAGAGATACCAACAATAATTTTGCAACCCTTTCTAATCAAACTCAGTCCTCCAAGATGTTATGTTTTAAATATAAAACTGTATTTAGGGGGATTGCATTATGACGTTGTTTTTGTCGTACATATTTACATACAAATAATTTGAGTAGTCCTCCCTAATAATCCTAACTTTTCAACACCTACAAACTCAGTCCTCCAAGATGTTACGTTTTAAATATAAAACTGTATTTAGGGGGATTGCATTATGACGTTGTTTTTGTCGTACATATTTACATACAAATAATTTGAGTAGTCCTCCCTAATAATCCTAACTTTTCAACACCTATATGTTTATTTTTTTATTTTTTTAAATTTATTTTGTTAAAGATGACCGGTAAGGGGATCTTAGCCCTTGGCTTAGTGTTGTCGGCACCACGCTCAGCCACTGAGCTAACCGGCCATCCCTATATAGGGATCCAAACCCACAGCCGTGGTGTTATCAGCATCGCACTCTCCCGAGTGATCCACGGGCTGGCCCCTATGTGTTTAAATAGAACACAAAGACACAATTCATTTCTATATTTGCCAATTTCTTTATAATCAGTAATTTTTCATTCATTAATCCTCAAAATGATGTTTAATATCTACTGTTTCTTAAACAACTACTGTTTTCAGATAATAGTTTTGACCTAATTCCAAATCTGAACTGTCAATGCTAAAAGGTAAGTCAGACAAGCTTTTCATTGTAATTTATAAGATCTACTACCAAGATTTAAAAGTTTACATTTAGAAGGACAATGAATACCACATACAAAGTTAAAACTAACCTATTTTAAATAGTACTATTTGTTTAGCTTGGTGAATTTTTAAGAATGAGTATTTTGGTCTATTGGATAATAAAACAATCTCCAAACAATCCTACAAATAATAGAATAGCAACAGTGTTCATGGAAAGACTCATAGTATCTTTTAATTCTACTCTTCCAAAAGCTTTTTGAAGAACCCTCATATTTAATGTTTAGTCTTAAACATTAAATATGCAGTCAAATGCTCTACCACTGAGCTATACCCCCTCCACTTGTACCACTTTCATAAGGAACAACTTCAGCCTTTGCTGAAGAAAGATAAACTACCACTGTGCTTGCATAATAGAAATACAATTAAGCAATTCTTGTTTAAAATGGAAATAAACTGTATCCATGTATTCTACTTTAAAAGGGGGGGGTATTGAAAACTCAGGATTCTTAGGGAGGGCTACATATACTATTGTTTAAAACTGCAAAGAAGGTAAATTTTTACACTTTTAAATACAGTAAAACTCTAACTGTGCCAACATGGGTTTCACATATGAGGGATTTGGTGTTAGAAGATAAATATATCTTCTACATATATGTGAGTTTAACATTAATATGTCTCTATGTTAATCAAGTTAATTTGATCTTAGAAACCACTTGGAGGTCACTTTAGCTCTTTCTAGACTTGCAGGAGTATGTTAAAAAGTCAACTAAAACTTAATTCTAGGTGGATTGTAGGTTGAAATGTAAAAGGCAAAACACTAAAGACTCTAGAAGGAAAGTAAAGGAATATATTCATAATCTTGAGGGTTAGGAAAGATTTTTTAAACTAAGAAACAAAAAGCACAACTATAAAAATATTGATAAACTAGACAACATTAAAACTAAAAATTTTATTTAATAAAAGACACCATTAGGAGAGTAAAAAGACAAGTCATAGAATGACAGAAAATATCTGTGATACATATAGCCAACAAAGGGTTTATATCTAGAACTTACAAAGAAAAAGGAAAAAAAAAAAAAAAAGTACTAGGAATCAATAAGAAAAAGTCAAGAAAACAGAAAACAACCAAAGACCTAAATAGGCATCTCACAAATAAAGTGGTAGACTGTATTACTGTTCTAAAGTATTTGCACCCTCTCCTTTTCCTAAGAAAAGATTAGGCATCCCCATTCACGGCCATGAGACTTGCAATGCCTCCTGTTGGAGGATAACTCTCTGCCCCACTAACATTTGAGCACAGTCTTATAATATCCCTATGGAATTTAAATTTAAATTTAAATTTAAATTTAAATGGCTGGGACCTACACTTAATATAAGCAGAAGCTTCAGAGGTATCAATCAGTTCTGCTAATTTTTTTCTCTCTCCCTCTGGGCCAAGAAGATCACATCCCAAATAGAAGCCTGATTCCCAGAACAAGAACAAGTATAGCTCCATAACAACCACCAACATTATAAGTAAAGAAGAATTAATTGTTTTGCTAAGCCATATATAAACGACTGATATAGTATCCAATAAACATAGGATAAGATGCTTAACCTCATTGGTCATCAGGCAAATGTAAGTTAAAACCCAATGAAATACAGTCACACATGGCTTAATGATGCAGAGACAAGAAATGCATTGTTAGGTGATTTCTTTGTTATGAGAAAGCAAATTATGAAATGGAACAGCAATGAATTTTCTCAATCCACACTGGCCACTAGTTGCATGAACGTGGGGTCTCTAATTATGCTACTAAGTCTTTCTGTGCCTTAATTTCTCATCTGTTATATAAGAATTAGAATACCAGCACCTCTACCAAGTTACGAAAATTAAATTAAAGGTAGGGATTGTGCCTGGCATTCAGCAAGCACTCAGTGAGTGTTAATATGAAGGTTAATTCTAGATGTCAACCATGGTTAGATGAAGGAATGCTGAGAAACCTGGTAAATCATTCTTTTCAGGTGTGTCCATGAGGGTGTTTCCAGCAGAGATTAGTATGAGAGTCTGAGTGGCCTGGGTGGGAAAGACCCACCCTCAGTGTGGGTGGGATCCATCCAATCCACTGGGGGTCCAGAGAGAACAAGACCGAGGAAAGAGGTGAAGCTCTCTCTCTCTCAATCCTCTGGAGCTGCGATACACTCCTTTCCTGTCCGTGAACATCAGAGCTCAAAACTCTTCAGCTTTTGGGTTCCAGAACTTACAAGGACACCATCAGCTTCCCTGGTTCTGAGGCCTTTGGACTTGGACTGAGCCACACTACTGGCATCCAGTTTATAGATGGCCTATCATGGGACTTTTCTTCATAGCCACGTGAGCTAATTCCCCTAATAAATCCCTCTCATATAATTATAACATATCCTGTTGACTCTGTCTCTCTGGAGAACCCTGACTAATACAGTTAGCTAATTGTTATTAACTATTACTTTACTATGGGGATGGGCGAGAATCATTTAAAAATGCAAGAATTCTAAAGCAGACAACAACCCTTTTACTTGGGGTTAGATCTAATGTGTGAAATGCTTGTCTTTCTATCTTAAAAATATGAGCTACCTTTGGCAGGGTCACCCAGTGGGTAAGCTAGGCACTCTTCCTCAACATATTTTGCAGTAGGTTTGTTTACGAATAAGAAACGTGTTGCACCATGACATTACCATGGCTACAATGTATTAAGCGGTACAAATTTTTCAACTCCATTATAATCTTATGTGACCACTGTCACATATGCAGCTCCTCACTGACAGAAGCATTGTTATATGGTGCATGACTATACATCATATTAAAAGACTGACAATATCAAGTGTTCATAAGAATGTGCAGCAACAAAAACTCTTACATGGGAGTTAATTCAGTACAATTTAGAGGGAGTGTAAATTGGTACAACGTGGAAAAGTTTCACCCAGTCTTCTAAAGTTGAATATTATACAAAGGATCTTCAAAAAGTGCACAGAAAAATTGCATTATTTTTTAATTCCATTTTTTCCATGAACTTTTTGGAGTATCCTCATATACGAATATCCTAGGATCCCTAAATATTCTACTTCAATGCACACAACCAAGAGACTGCCTGCTTATGTACACCTGGACATATGAGAATGTTCTCAGCAGCCTTATCTGTACTAGCCAAAATGGAAATAACCAAATGTCATCACCTACAGAATGGATGAATAAATCTTTTAAATGCTTGCAATGATTTAACACCAATGAGACTGAACTAATGTTTCACACAATAACATAGATGAATCTCATGAATGTAAGAAGTCACTCACAAAAGACTATATTAATTGCATTTAGTAGGGTCCCAAAATAAAAGTCAAATCTAAGCTACATGAGTTATCTTCAAAAAGTTCATTGAAAGACTGTACTATCAGGCCGGCCCGGTGGCACACTGCTACAGTGTGCCGCTTGAGAGCGCGGCGGCACTCCCACTGAGGGTTCAGATCCCACATACAGACCGGCCGCTCACTCACTGAGCAAGGTGCAGGAGCAACACCAAGGGTTGTGATCCCGTTGCCGGTCCCGGTCCGGTACGGGCGTGACACTGAGGGTTGTGATCCGTTGCCGGTCCCGAAAAAAGAAAAAAAAAAGGAAAAAAAAAAAAAAAAAGAAAGAAAGACTGTACTATCTTTTAACTCCATTTTCCATGAACATTCTGAAGTACTATATGCAAAAGAAGAAAGTTCGAACCCATGCCTCATACCATATACAAAAATAAACTCTACAGGGATATATACTTAAATGTAAAACTATGAAACTCTTAGAAGAAAACAAAGGAGTAAATCTATAGACTTTGGGTTAAGAAATAGGTTCCTCACAACAAAAGCACAAGTGATAAAAGAAAAAATAGATAAATAAATAAATTGGATTACATGATAAAAACTTCCATACTTCAAAGGACACCATCAAGAAAATGATAAGACAACCCAAGAGAATAGGAGAACATTTTTGTAAATCATATATCTGACAAAGGACTGGTATCCAAAAATTCTAAAATACTCTTACAACTCAACAATCAAAAGAAACCCAACTTAAAAGCATGCAAAAGATCTGAATAGACATTTCTCCAAAAAAGATATACAAATGGTCAATAAGCACATGAAAAGTTGTTCAACATCATTAGTCATTAAGGAAATGCAAATCAAAATGACTTCACATAAAAATTAAGACCACAATATCACTATATACCTACTAGAAATCTAGAATAAACAGTGATGATATCAAATGCAGACAACGATGTGGAAGAAGCTGGATTTCTCATATATTACTGGTAGGAATGTAAAACGGTACAGCCACTCTGGAAATTAGTTTGGTG
>NW_007729697.1:264586-272044 GCF_000696425.1 Galeopterus variegatus
AGCCAGTGAGCAGCCGGTCTGTATGTGGGATCCGAACCCTTGGCGGGAGCGCCACCGCGCTTCCCAAGCGGCGCACTGTAGCAGTGCGCCACCGGGCCGGCCCGAAAGTCAAATATTTCAAAGAGAAGGATTAGGAAATCAAAAATGCAATCACCTTTCCACCATCCAAGGAATGAACTTTCTACAATTTTGAGATTAAAAAATCAGAAAGAAGCAATGTTCAGGAAAGCACTTTTTTTGGAGGCACCTGAGATTACCTGAAAGGCATCTGGAGAAGGCATTAAACTGTTAACATAGGCCCCAGCTAAGAATCCAAAGAGCCTTTTTAATGCACACATGCTATTCCAGGTTCAATTTGGGGAGAGGACTGAGTTACGTTTTTGTTTTTGTTTGTTTTTTCTATTGCTATCTCACTCAATAAACTCTGTTACCTAGTTTTCTACCAAATAAATCTCCAATCAACACTTAACCTGATATTATTCCCCACTGCTTACTGGATCAAACCTAAATGTATTGTGATGGTGATTAAAAGCTCTTTCTTTTTTTTTTCCTTTTTGTCTTTTTTTGTGACCGGCAACAGATCGCAACCCTCAGTGGTTTTTTCTATTGCTATCTCACTCAATAAACTCTGTTACCTAGTTTTCTACCAAATAAATCTCCAATCAACACTTAATCTGATATTATTCCCCACTGCTTAGTGGATCAAACCTAAATGTATTGTGATGGTGATTAAAAGCTCTTTCTTTTTTTTTTCCTTTTTGTCTTTTTTCGTGACCGGCAACAGATCGCAACCCTCAGTGTCGCGCCCGTACCGGACCAGGACCGGCAACGGGATCGCAACCCTCGGTGTTGCGCCCGCACCTCGCTCAGCCAGTGAGCAGCTGGTCTGTATGTGGGATCCGAACCCTCAGCGGGAGCGGCGCCGCACCCCCAAGCGGCGCACTGTAGCAGTGCACCACTGGGCCGGCCCTAAAAGCTCTTTCTAATCTGGACTTCTTCCTCACAGTAACACAGCTCTGTCATGTAATTTTCCCAAAATTCATCATATTTATCTGATTCTTTTTATGCTGTTGTCCTGCCTCAAACAGTATCCCTTCACTATATATCCAGTCCTACCTAATGACCACAGACTAAATGGTACCACATCCTTGAAAAGTTTTCTATCCCAAAAAGTGAAACGGTTCAACTTGACTTTGAGTGTCTTTCAAGATTAAAATGTATATGACTCTAGGATTCCAGTATAGGTTGAATAATATATTCTTCCTACATAACTATCAATACCAAAATTTTGTCAAATATATACACAAAGTTAGTTCTCAGCTATTTTGAGGTCTATTATTGTGCCTCATACCAGATTATATTCCTCCATAGCCTACAGCATAGTGTTAAGAACAACATAATTGTTCTCTCCCATGGCTATGCATTACAATCACACATCCAGTTTAAAAATAAATACTGCATACCAGGTCCTACCCCAGAGACTCTTAACCAGTAGGTCTAGGCTGCAGCCTGAGCACCTGTACATTTCCAAAGTCCACATGATCATCATGTACAGCCAATTGAGAACTACTATAAACAGATGCTATAGTGAACACAAAAACAGAAATGTAAAGCAGTTAAAAAATACACTCTTTTAGAGTAGACCAGGTCTGGGTTGGAATTCAGGCTCCATTAACCTTTCTGTGATATAGCAAATTATTTAACCTCTCTAAGCCGAAGTTTGCTCATTTGCAAAATGTGGATCATAATGATACTCTTCATGGATTGTTCTGAAGATTTTTTTCTTTTCTTTTGGTAGCTTGCCAGTACAGGAATCCAAATTCTTGAGCTTAGTGTTACAATACCATGCTCTCACCAAGTAAGCTAAGTGGCCAGCTGAAGATTAATATTTCTAATACATAGGTCTCATTAAACACTGGCAAATAAGTACTGCTAATTAACTACTCAGTCCTTTTCAAAGCTGTGTGTACGAATAGTTATATGCATTCAATGTAATGAATATTGGACATCAATTGCCTAAAGGTGAGATATACTTTCAAGAAAGGAAACTTCCTGAAGTTTTAAAAGTAAATGCTGCCTTACTATCCTAAAAAAATTTGCTTCTCTCAGATAAATTAATGACTTGATTTTGATAAAATGTGCTTAAAAACTACACACAATAATTTTCACATTTTATGTAACACTCTTAAAATACATATCCATTTGTAATAGAGTCCATACTCTCTTTCTATAGAATAGTATAGGAGATTAAAGAACCACTTATGATTAACCTTTGAGAAAAAGAAAGAATAAAGCATGTATCTGCTCTTGCATTAGGGTTTTTCCTGTAGAAAACATTGTGATGAGATTTGTTTAGAGGGAAAAAAAGGCAAATTTTTCACTATAACCATTCCTTATATAAGCATCTTTTCATACATATCAAATTATCTCAGATTAAATCTGTATATCATTCTCCATTTTGATAATTCTTTCATCTTAATATGCATTATACGAGTTTGATATAAATCTATGCTCCTCTCTGTAATCCATTTAACTGATAAGCTTTTTCCATGTTGTTACATATGCTTTGTCATGATTATTTTTAATACACTATTAAAATTCTCATATAATGGCATCCTTAACTATTCCTCTATTATTAAATACTGTTCTTACTTCCAACTTATTGATATAAATTATGTTGCAATAATTCTTTTAAAAAAATAGCATCTTTTTCTGAATTTTGTATTTTATCCAAAGAATAAATATCCCAAAGTGAAAAAGACAACTTTCCCTTTTGAGTAAAAGGTAAAACTTCAAGAAATCTCAAATTCCTATAGAAAAAATTAAGTAGCTTCAAGTTACTATAAGTGACTACTAAAAAGCATTTCTATTTCTATAGGGGTATTTCAAATAATGTTAAAGTTAGTACACAACTGCCTCTTTTTAATATAATTCAGAGTCTGGCTCATAAGTTATTAAGTAAAGAATTTAACCCTGCCCAAAAGGAGGCAGAGCTTTGTCCTCTCCTTCTGGGAGGTGATCTCTAAACCCCTGGAATGCCAGGCTTGAGAAGACCACTGTTTTTAAAAAAAAAAAAATTTTTTTCTGCCTGTGGGCCTTGGGTCACCAGACAGTCTGAGGGTAGGGACTGGCCACACCAGAAAAAACAACAGTGTAATTTAGGGTGGTGGACTTTGGGTCACATCTGAAGGGGTTAGAGACATCAGACTTCTCAGCCTTGTGTACAATTAGTTATGCCTACATAATCAAGCCCCAATAAAAACTATAAATACCAAATCTCCAGTGAACTTCCCTACTTGGCAATACTCCATACTAACTGCCACACATTAATGCTGAGGGAAAAAAGTCTCCATGGAGAGGGAACAACTGAAGCTCCATGTTTGGTACTTTCCCAGACTCTGCTTTATGCACTTCCTCTTTTGGCTGATTTTAAATTGGTATCCTTTCCCTGTAGTAAACCATAATCACAAGTAGAACAGCTTTCAGTGAGTTCTGAGTCCCTCCAGCAAATTATCAGAGATAAGGATAGTTTGTTGAACCCTCCAGACTCACAGTTGTTGTCAGACTAGAGGGCAGTCTTATGTGGACTGTGTCTCGTAACTTCACAGTTGGCATAATTCTTCACAGTTAAATAAGGGTAGAGTAAATATAATAAAACTATTCATGTGTTTAACATCATTTTTCATCTTACTATTTTATCTTTAATTGACATGCAATACTTTGCAAAGAATTGCTGTTAGCTTCTTGAAAAGTTTGGTAGAATTCAGCAGTGAAGCCATCCATTCTAGGGCTTTTCTCTGTTGGGAGACATTATTACTGATTCAATCTCATTACTCATTTTTGGTCTCTTTAGGTTTCCTGTTTCTTCTTGGTTCAATCTGGGTAGGATAAATGTGTTCAAGAATTTATCCAATTCCTCTGTGTTTACCAATGCTTGGTGTATACTTGTTCTTACTAGTCTATAATGATCCTGTGTATTTCCATGGTATTAGCTGTACCTCTCCTTTCTCATGTCTGATTTATTTGGGTCTTCTCTTTTTCTTAGTCTAGCTAATCAACTGTCAATTTTGTTTACCTTTTCAAAAAAATCAATTCCATTTCACTGATCTTTTGTTTTTGTTTCCTGGATTTTTTTTTTAGTCTTTATTTCATTCAATTCTGCTCTGATCTTATTTCTTTCCTTCTACTAATTTCAATTCCATTTCACTGATCTTTTGTTTTTGTTTCCTGGATATTTTTTTTAGTCTTTATTTCATTCAATTCTGCTCTGATCTTATTTCTTTCCTTCTACTAATTTTGGGTTCATTTTGTTCTTGCTTTTCTAGTCCCTTGAGGTGCAATATTAGGTGGTTTATTTGAAATTTTCTACTTTTTTGATATACTGATTTGGCTGTATGCCATAGGTTTTGGTATGTTGTGCTTCTATTTTTACTTCCTTAAAGAAATTTTTCAATTCCCTTCATAGTTTCTTCATTGACCCATTGTTCATTCCCAGGAGGAGCATGTTGTTTAATTTCCATGTATTTGTAGTTTCCAAAGGTTCACTTGTTACTGATTTCTAGTTTATTCTGTTGTGGTCTGAAAAGATACATGATATGATTTGAAATTCTTAAAAAATTTGCTGAGACTTCTGTTACCTAACATATGATGTATCCTGGAAAATGTTCCATGTGCTAATGAGAGGAATGTGTATCCTTCTAGCTACTGGGTAAAATGTTCTGTACATGTCTGTTAAGTTCATGTGGTCTACAGTGCAGTTTAAATCCAATATTTTTTTGGTGATTTTGTTCCAATGCTGACAGTGGGGTGAAGTCCCCAATTACAATTTTACTGGAGTCTGTCTCTCCCTTTGGCTCTAATAATATTTGCCTTATACATTTGGGTGCTCCAGTGTTGGGTGCTTATATATTCACAATTGTTATATCCTCTTGCTGAACTGATCCATTTATCATTACATAATGACCTCCTTTGTCTCATATTTTCTGACTTAAAAGTCTACTTTATCTGGACATCATGAATTTTGGGTTCATTTTGTTCTTGCTTTTCTAGTCCCTTGAGGTGCAATATTAGGTGGTTTATTTGAAATTTTCTACTTTTTTGATATACTGATTTGGCTGTATGCCATAGGTTTTGGTATGTTGTGCTTCTATTTTTACTTCCTTAAAGAAATTTTTCAATTCCCTTCATAGTTTCTTCATTGACCCATTGTTCATTCCCAGGAGGAGCATGTTGTTTAATTTCCATGTATTTGTAGTTTCCAAAGGTTCACTTGTTACTGATTTCTAGTTTATTCTGTTGTGGTCTGAAAAGATACATGATATGATTTGAAATTCTTAAAAAATTTGCTGAGACTTCTGTTACCTAACATATGATGTATCCTGGAAAATGTTCCATGTGCTAATGAGAGGAATGTGTATCCTCTAGCTACTGGGTAAAATGTTCTGTACATGTCTGTTAAGTTCATGTGGTCTACAGTGCAGTTTAAATCCAATATTTCTTTGGTGATTTTGTTCCAATGCTGACAGTGGGGTGAAGTCCCCAATTACAATTTTACTGGAGTCTGTCTCTCCCTTTGGCTCTAATAATATTTGCCTTATACATTTGGGTGCTCCAGTGTTGGGTGCTTATATATTCACAATTGTTATATCCTCTTGCTGAACTGATCCATTTATCATTACATAATGACCTCCTTTGTCTCATATTTTCTGACTTAAAAGTCTACTTTATCTGGACATCATCAAGATGGCATCCAAGACAAACCCCAGCTTCTCTCCCCCAACCCAACGACCAATGAATTTACCACTATGAAAAAGCAAAGATTGCCATCCTACTACCACTGGAGCTTGGGGGAAGAGGAGAGACCTGTGGAATTCATGAAGGCATGAGAGGTTGCGGAGAAAGGAGGGGGGGCCAATCTGATGGTTCTGAGCCCCGGCCACTTCTGGTACAGTGTGGTACAGGGTAGGAAGCAGTTGTAACACAGAAAGCAGCAGGCAGAAAAAGGCAAAGCCACAGCAGTACCTTTGCATGAAGCTGCTCGGAGTCTGTAGGAAAGAAGAGGGCTTCAGAGCACAACAAACCAGCTTCCAGGACAGCAAGGCCACTGGCAGAGCTCCCCTGGACCCACAAAGGGGGGTCACAGTCAACTGAAGTAAGGAGCCATCCAAAGGTCGATGAGTCATCATGAGGGACTCAGGCACTGCATGCCCCACAGGAGGCATGTGGAGTGGATAGGGGCGGTAGGACCCTTGCAAAAACACTGAGGTGCAGTGTAGGCAGTTGATCTACTTTCTAATCAGCATGGGTGCCACTCAATGGACACCAGTCAGGGTAACAGAACTAGAGGGGGTGCAGTTTGCAGGAAGGACTCAGTCCTGGGTCAGAATTTCCACACAACCCAGTTGTCTATCTGTGGTGACCTCACAAGACCTACAAGTAATTGACAGGCTAACAATTAATAAAAAAAATACACACACACACACACAAAAAAAGCCTTACTCAGAAAATTGGCAGCAAAGCATCAATTTAGCTCAAGCACAGAGATCAAGTTCTGGTCCCCACAGTATGTTCCTCCAATTCAGAGAATAACTGCAGTACAGCAAATTATATCTAGTGCAATGCTTAAGTGGTAGTAGGAGCTAATAATCCATTGCAGAATGGAAAAAAAACATGGAACAGGGCCAAAGCTCTGATATTAACCAGTAAAGGTCTAACATCACCAAAGAACACCTATAAAACCTAGAAGAGATAGCAGTCTCAAATTCCCAGGCATCAAGGTAAAGGCACAAAGATTAAGAAAGAACAGAGAAATATGACACCATCAAAGGAAACAAAAAAGCACCAGCAATGGGCCCAGAAGAACAGTGGACTTATGAAATGCCTGATGGGGAATTCAGAATAACCCTCTTAAAGATGTTCAGGAAGTCACAAGAACATACAGATAGAAAATTAAGTGATATCTGGAAAACAAATCAGAAGCAGAATGAGAAACATGACAAAGGAATAGAACAAATTAAAACAAATACAAACTCTAGAAATAAAGAAATACATTTTCTGAACTGAAAAACTCAATAAAAAGCTCCAACAGCAGACTTAACAAAACAGAGGAAAGAATAAGTGGGCTCAAACACATAATATATGAAATTATCCAATTGGAGGAGCAAAAAGAAATAAGAAAAAATGAAACAAAAAAGCAGCAATTATGCGATTTCCTCAAGCAAAATAACTTCCACATATCTGAAGGAGAGAAAAAAGGAAGAGACCTAGAAAGCATATTCAAAAATATGTCAGAAAATTTCCAAAGTATGCACAAAAATGACAACATCCAGGTACAGGAAGCTCAGAGGTCACCAATCAAATTCATTCCAGGGCCGGCCCGGTGGCACACTGCTACAGTCCGCCGCTTGGGAGTGCAGCGGCGCTCCCGCCGAGGGTTCGGATCCCACATACAGACTGGCC
>NW_007729697.1:273044-275904 GCF_000696425.1 Galeopterus variegatus
CAAAAAGGAAAAAAAAAAAAAAAAAGACCTGTGTTCATATTCAGAAATTCTTTCTTCTGCTTCATTTAGTCCATTATTGAAGCTCTTGATTGTATATTTTATTCATTCACTGAATTCTTCTGTTCCAAGATTTCTGTTTGGTTCTGTAATATATCTCTGTTGAATTTCTCATTGAGATTATGAATAGTTTTCCTGATTTTGTTGAATTGTCTATCTCTATTACCCTTTATCAATGATTACCTTAATAGCATTATTTTAAATTCCTTTTCATGCATTTCACAGATTTCACTTTCTTTGGCGTCTGTTACTGGAGAATTATTATGTTCCTTTGGAGATATCACATTTCCTTCATTTTTCATGCTTCTTGTGTCCCAACATTGATATCTGCACATCTGGTGGAACAGTCATTTCTTCTAATTTTATGGAGTAGCTTCTGTAGGGAAAGACTTTTTCCTATAGATATGTCCTGTAATGTCAGTTGAATGGGGTGCTTTGGCTTTGGTTCCAGGTGGGTGCAGTAGTGTATTCTCAATGTGATTTCTTCAGCTGTAATCAACAGTGGTACTTGCGAGTGCCTTAGTGGAGTAGGCTGCAGATGTTTGTGAAGGCTGTGGTGCAGGTTTCTAAGGGCAGGGCCTGCCAGGCAAGTTGGCAGTTGGGCCCTTGATGAGTGGGGGCAGCAGCTCTGCTGCTCAGTGGGGACAGAGCAACTGTTTGCAGCAGACCCCAGACAAGCCAGTCTTTGGGACCCTAAGAGGGGGCAGTGTACAGCTCCATGCTGCAGTGGGCAAGGTCACCTCCACCTGCCCTCAGGCCCTTGGGATGGCAGTGCAGGCATACAGCAGCTCTGCCACTGGAGGGGGAGGGATCTCTGCCAGTCCCAGTGGGCCCTGGAAATTGGCTTTCAGATTCTGGTAAGTACACTCATTGGCTCCCTCTGTATTGGCAGTGGCTTCCCCACTGCACTGGACTGCCTGTTCCCTAGGGTTCAGGGCACTACATGAACTCAGGTTCCAGATTCACAGCTGCACCACTGGGTCCAGCTGGGATCCTGACCCTGCAGCTCTCTGTGTAATGAGATGACGGCAGGGCCCCAGGTACATAGAGATGATGGGGAAATTGGGCTCCTGAGCAGGATACACTCTGGTAGTTTATTTAATGTATTTTTAAAAAACTTTATTCTTAACTTTTGAATTACCATTGGACTTCTAACATAAAACAATTTTAGTCTGAAAATGTGATCAAATATTCAAATATAGAAAAATCATAAAATTAAATTTATACATCTTAAATTAATGCAACATGTAACTACCACATTCACAATATCCACCCAAAACATAAACTATCCTAATAAGGAAATGATGAACACTGCAAAGAGACTTCAACATAAACAAGTTTTGATAATTCTACTTGAATACTATTTCAATGATAAAAAGAGCTTTAGAAAAGAATAAAACCTGCCTAAAATAATGCATAAGTAAAGAAAACCCTATAGTATCAAGAGAAGTGTTGGGAAAACTATTTTTATTGCCTTATTATACATCAAAGACAGTTAAATATAAGATCATGAAGTTTCATATCTGGAAACTGTTTTTCATCAAGATGGGGTTTGTCATCCATTATATAGAATAAACAAGACACTTCTCATGTAATTATGATACTTCTAAATACTGGTAACATTTTTTCCCCTAAAAATTTCAGAATATAATAAACAAAAGACAAAGAAAACAAAAGGAACTTATATTTGAAAATGTAGTCATAGAAAAAATTCTGATCAGAACAACTTACTGGCCAAGCTTTTTTCCCTAAAATTTATTTTCTTCCTTTTTGTTTCTCTTTTTGGGGAGCTAGGTGATTGGGGAGCTGGCTGGAACAGGGATCCAAACCCTTGACCTTAGTGTCATAACCAAAAATTCATTTTCAAATCACAGAAAACAAACTTTTTTTTGGATATTATAAAGCCTAAATCCCAAGAGTTTTACTTTTTTTTTTTTTTTTTGGACCGGTAAGGGGATTGCAACCCTTGGCACGCTGTCGTCAGCACCACACGCAGCCAGTGAGCGCACTGGCCATCCCTATATAGGATCCGAACCCGCGGCCTCGGCACTACCAGCGCCGCACACTCCCAAGTGAACCACAGTGCCGGCACCCAAGAGTTTTACTTTGTAAAACTCTGTAAAAGATGAATACTCAAGTTCTGTATCATTACTTTAAATGTTCCTTATAATTTAAAAAAAAACCACCTTTTTATACCTAAATTCTTTCTCCTGAAAACATAACACTACGTATAATTACAGATACTTCAGTACAAAATAAAACTTTTTTTTTTTTTTGTCTTTTTTTTACTGACCGGTAACGGGATCGCAACCCTCGGGGTCGCGCCCGCACCGCACTCAGCCAGTGAGTGGGAACCGGTCTCCACATGGGATCCGAACCCTCGGCAGGAGCGCCGCCGCACCCTCAAGCGGCGCACTCTCCAGTGCGCCACCAGGCCGGCCCAAAATAAAACATTTTTTAAAAATTATACTTATGGGCTGAGCCCGTGGCGCACTCAGGAGGGTACGGCGCTGGGAAGCGCGGCAGCGCTCCCGCCGCAGGTTCGGATCCTATATAGGGATGACCGGTGTGCTCACAACGCTCACTGGCTGAGTGCAGTGTGGCCAGTCTCAAAAAGGACAAAAAAAAAATTATATATATATACACACACTGAATGTTCATACCCTAAGTGTCTGCAAAGCAATTTCTCATTATATTAAAGGAGAAACAATGCAGGCCAAGGTACAATTGAGTATCTCTTCCATAAGGTTTGACTGCTCTAAGAAGATACAATAATTTAAAGTAAGAATGGAAGACAATCAAG
>NW_007729697.1:276048-277801 GCF_000696425.1 Galeopterus variegatus
GTGCTCACAGCGCTCACTGGCTGAGTGCAGTGTGGCCAGTCTCAAAAAGGACAAAAAAAAAATTATATGTATATATACACACTGAATGTTCATACCCTAAGTGTCTGCAAAGCAATTTCTCATTATATTAAAGGAGAAACAATGCAGGCCAAGGTACAATTGAGTATCTCTTCCATAAGGTTTGACTGCTCTAAGAAGATACAATAATTTAAAGTAAGAATGGAAGACAATCAAGCAGAATGAAGACATTAAAAAAAAAAAAGGGTAGTTAGCTCACTTGGTTACAGCATGGTTCTGATAACACCAAGGGTCAAGGGTTTGAATCCCCAGAGGGGCCAGCTGCGAAAAAAATAAAATAAAAAAGGATGGATGGCTGGACAGATAGACAGAGAGATGAAAAGCTTAGCTGGATGAGTGACTGTACACTACCAAGAGAAGGAAATTATTAAAAGTGTAAAAGAAAAAAAAATTCTGTACCTCAGATAAACAAATTAACAGTATATAAAAGGCCTTAACAAGCCAAATAATGAAAATATCATGGAGGCTGAAGGGTGGGGTGGAAGGCAAACTACACTAAATCAACAGTCTCCTTAGAAACACATGGCAAATTTACATAAGCCCAGCAGTTGCTCTGTAGACTTGTTAGCTCTCTGGCTAAGTCAACATAGCAATCGGTTTCACTGCCTCAAGTATCAATTATGAAAGCTCTCTCCCGCTGAAGAATAATTAAATACACACGGCCAACAAAGCAAAGAAATACTGTAATTAAGCAGCACAAATAAAAAGTTTCGTTATCAAATTTTGGGGAATTGGTTTTATTTAACACTGAGGTGAAATTATTAATATGATAAAAGGCAATCCATACAACTGAGAAACAGCAACTGGAGTAACATGTATAGATGATTTTAAAAATAAACCATTAACTCATGGTAAAACTTCCAATTAAATCTAAAATGCATATAAAATTCAAGAATAAGATATCATTTGGTTTTGTCTATTAAGATACTATGACTTTAAGAATAAGTTCTGGTGTTCTATGCTGATTACAGCTAATAATATATATTTCGAAAAAGCTAGAAAAGAGGATCTTGAATGTAGTCACCACTAAGCAGAGATAAATGTTCAAGTGATGGATATCCTATCTACCCTAAGTGAATCGTTATACAATATACACATGTGTAGAAACAACACAGTGTACCCCACAAATACACACATTTTAAAAAACTTTTTTAACTTAAAAAGATACTATGACTTAAAAGCTGGCTATCAAAACACTACTTGACAATCTTCCAGAATCCTAGATCTTTTTGTTTAATTAACACCATCTTAAAAATTGACATTAATACCCAAGTCCTACCTTGAGCCAACATAAAATTTCTAGAAGATGATCTAGTGACCCCATGTGAACACTTCCTGGAATAGAAAACTCATGTTGGTCTTGCTCTGTTACTAAGTGTGTCCATAAACAGATATTAAAGTAATAATATGTGGAGTCTCACCATAGTACATACAAGGGTACTTCAAAAAGTTCATGGAGGAGCTGGATGGTTAGCTAAGGTTAGAGTGCAGTGGTATAACACCAAGGTCAAAGGTACAGATCCCAGTACTGACCAGTTGCCACCAAAAAAAAAAAAAAAAAGGAAAGAAAAGAAAAATTTCATGGAATAAAAGAATTAAAAGATAATATGGGATGCTGAGCGAGGCACGGGAGCAACGCCGAGGGTTGCGGTCCCGTTGCCGGTCCCCGGTCCGG
>NW_007729697.1:278771-295919 GCF_000696425.1 Galeopterus variegatus
GTCAAAAAAAAAAAAAAAAAAAAAAAAAAAAAAAAAAAAAAAAAAGATAATATGAATCTTTCCAAGATGCCTCATATACCTGTCAATTATGGTCTCCTCATTACTCACCTTTATATCAACAGAAACTACTACAATGTTTTTCATGTTATCTATGTTCAAAACATATTTTTGCTAAAAAAAAAAATGAATAATATATATAGACATAAGAAGTAAACAAAATACGCAGTAAGGGTTTCAGATTAATTGTACAGCACTACATGTAGCTCCAAGTTCTGTTTTGTTTTGTTTAACACTTAGCTTTTTGTTAACATTCATCCTTCCACAGCCTCCTGTTACTCTAAAACACAGCCAAAACCCAGACACTAGCTATTGGTAACTCTACCAAAACACCCTTACAAACTACTTTGAGATCATATCCTCACATACACTGTGCCCCATCAGCACCTTTCATCTGCTAAGTGAGTGTGATTATCCCTAAATATATTCCCTATAGAATAGTTACCAAATTGTTCATTTGTGACATTTTCTTTTCCAACGCTGCCACTGTTGAGAGCAGGAGAATAAAAAAGGGACTAGTTAAGTATGGGGCAAATTTTTCAAATGCACAGCAGTAGCAATGTTTAAAAACCACTGTTTATGACAGTTTCAATAAAATAATTTTGTCTGCCTTCATTTTATATGGGCATCTGCTATGGGTTAAATGTGCTCCCCAAAAGTTCATGTATTGGAAACTTGATATCCATTGTAACAGTGTTTACAAGGTGGGTAATCCAATTATGGTATTTGAAAGGTGGGACCTTTAAGAGGTTGATTAGAGTATGAGGACTGCACCCTCATGAATGACTAATCTATTCATGGAGCAATGGGTGTGGTTCTGGTGGCTTACAAGGAGAACAAGTGAGAAGTTTAGGACTCTTGCTCAGCCCATTCTCACCATGTGGTACCCTCAGCTGCTGCAGAAGAACGCCCTCACCAGACGTGTTCCCTGGACGGTGGACTTCCCAGCCTCCAAACCGTAAGAAATAAATTTCATTTCTTTATAAATTACCCAGTTTTAGGTATTCTGTTATAAGCCACAAAAACAGACTAATACAGCATCTTAGCAACAAAATATTCATACTTAAATAACTAGAAAATTATTCCTCTAAAAGTCTTCTGATTCATGACATACAACTAAAATGCCATTCATTTGAATATTTAGTTCCTATTACACCGGCATAGCCCATACATATTGATGGGTACATCTTAGCAGTAATATTCACTCATTAAACAAATTCAACAAATATTTACTGAGCACCAACTATCTGCCAGGCCCTAACCGCTGAGGAAAATTAGGGAATGGACAAAAATCCCCACCCTTACCTTAATGAAGTTTTCAATCTAGCAGAAAGAAACATAATAATCAATGTAATTAAAACATACAGTTTTAAAGTAGTAAGTGCTTTTTAAAAAGCAGGATAAGGAACATCAAGAGTGCTGGCAAACAGAAAGGAACTGAAATTTTAAATAGGGTAGTTAAGGTAAGATTTAAGAGAAAGTGACATTTAAGGAAAGCCTTACAGGAGGTAAGAAGTAAGCTATGTAGATATATGAGAAAAGAATTTTGAAGGTAGAGGAAACTGAGATAGAATACCTCGCAAGTTCTAGAAAATAGTAAGGTGGCAACTGTGGCTGAAAGAGTGAACAAGGGGAGAAGAGAAGTAGCTGCACAAAGACAGATACAATTCTGGTCATAAAACTGTGTTTACAATTGCTGGCTCTGACAAAGGAGTCTTCTGATCACCTAAACTTTGGAAATCATAGCTATGTCCTATAAAAATAACAAAGGTCTATAGTTGTGGCTAATTGGCCTACTTAATAATTTACTGCACTCGTAGTAAGACTTGTATTGACAGTGATTCTCTGAAGTTTATATATACACACTTGCAAGTTATCTTTATTAAGCCAAACCATCATCAAAACTTCCCTCTTCTCAAACATTCATCAACAAAACCTAAGTAGATTTCTCATAACATAGAGTTGGAAAGCCTAATATCATATTGGGAATGAGGGAACTAAGCCACAAATGAATTAAGTAACTTACACGAGATTATACTATAAAGAGTTAGGGTTAGGATTCAAACCCAGGCATGCCAATTTTAGAGTCCATGCTTTTCACTGCTAAACTAAATTGCCAAAATATTAAGCTACCACTCTGCCCTTAAGAGATTAGTTAAATGAGTTACAGTTTATTCATGCAATGAAATTCCAGGTGGTTATTAAAATAATGGAGCACCATATTTATCAACCTGAATATAGACTACAAAACACTGTCAATTTCATTTCAAAAGCTATATGTACAAGGCC
Organism: Galeopterus variegatus; assembly: GCF_000696425.1. Taxonomy (NCBI): domain Eukaryota; kingdom Metazoa; phylum Chordata; class Mammalia; order Dermoptera; family Cynocephalidae; genus Galeopterus; species Galeopterus variegatus. The sequence continues at coordinate 281,118 of NW_007729697.1, forward strand.
ACTTCAAAAGTTCAAGGAAAGATTTATATTATCTTTTAATTCTATTTTTCCATTAACTTTTTGAAGTACCCACTTATTACTCATAATGTAACACGTATTTTCCATTTTTATAAAAATAAATAATAAGGATACACATATACCATATGTGCATACATGTAAAGGTCTAAAAGGAAATTTACCTAAATATTAACAGAAATTATGATGTCTAGCCTTTACTTTCTCCTTTATACTTGCTGCATTTAAATATTAATTATTCAAAGGAAAAGAGGCTATTTTCCTTTTGAAAAAAATAAAGTTTAAAAATTCTGCTAAAATTTGTCTAAAGCTCCACAGCTGGATCTTTCAATTTAAATGTACTTCATGATGATTCTGGTCAATTCTACTACTGACCATTACTGAACATAGTATCCCAAAAATGGTAACAAAAATTTTTTAAATTTTAAATTTCTTCTTGCATTATTTAGTAATCCACAAGTACCTATGAATTTTATAATAGCTACACTGTACGGTCTTAGGATAGTTTTCATGTTTCTTCAGTGGATTAAGAAATCAGAGTGAATAGTAATGAGCCTAAACAGATGAAATTCTAATGCATCACAAAAGGAGGTATTCTGGGCCGGCCCGGTGGCGCACTGGAGAGTGCGCCACTTGAGAGCGCGGCGGCGCTCCTGCCGAGGGTTCAGATCCCATGTGGAGACCGGTTCCCGCTCACTGGCTGAGCGCGGTGTGGGCGCAACACCGAGGGTTGCGATCCCGTTGCTGGTCCCCGGTACGGGCGCGACACCAAGGGTTGCGATCCCGTTACCGGTCAGTAAAAAAAAAGACATAAAGGAAAAAAAAAAAAACAAAAAAACAAAAGGAGGTATTCCAACCTCCTTTTCAACTTAGTGAACTAGAAATTACTGCTTTAGCAGACTGCATTCTATGCTTCCATCTCTAACTCTAATAAAATGGTATTCTATTTGTTATACAGTAACAAGTATTACTATGTAACATGTTACTATATAATAGTATCATTCTAGAAATAATGAAACTTATTAAGCAAATACCACCTGGAATATTAAAGATCCTAAAGCCAATAGGTGATGAAATCTATGACTAATTATGGATTTTCCCATTTCTTCTTTCACCCAAAACAGCTATATAACTTCTCAGAAAAATGTCTGTCCTCTCCTGAATGGTAAGTTTTGAAATCTTAGGAGTGCTAGCCCAGTCTAAAAGATTGGTTCTCTTCAGCTATTACAGCTCATTGGTTGTTGCTGCTGCTATTGCTCCAACACATCATCACTGGCAGTACTGCTACTGAATAAAGTTCCTGTCTGCAATAGTGACTGAGCACAAACCACCGTTAATCTGCCAGTATTCTCTCTGCACATTTGGAAAGGAACTCTCCTCTAGTATTAGTCTCAGCTACTGTTGCTCCTAACCTCACAAAGTTATAGAGCTCTCAAATTCTATCAAAATCTGAGGATGCTCAAGTCCGATATAAAATAGCATAATATTTGCATATAACCCCTGTATATTCTCTCATATATTTTAAATAATAAAACACTATTTACATTAGCAAACAAAAATGGGATACAAGTGCAAAACCTTGTTAAAAATCCTGACAAATAGAGCCAGAGAAAGGCCATGAAGGGGGGAGTTCTCATGCACATATGCCTGATAACAAGAAACCATTACAAAGCACTCTGCAAAACCACAACCTTGCAGACACCATCACAACCTTACACAAAAAATACTTCTGCCAGGACATCTGCCCAGCAACTGCTTGTCCAATCTCAGACAGGCATAAACCCTTGTTACTGATTCTCGTAGTCTAGAATAATTATCCTAAAACAATTATGTAATCCTCCCTCATTTTTCCTTTAAAAATCTTTGCCTTTCTATACCTCCCTGAATACACATATAGTTTACTATGGCATGTGTATTCTCATACCTATGTCCTATTCCAGATTAAACTCATTATTCTTTTAGACAGCCTCTCTATATAACTTCTCAGAAAAATGTCTGTCCTCTCCTGAATGGTAAGTTTTGAAATCTTAGGAGTGCTAGCCCAGTCTAAAAGATTGGTTCTCTTCAGCTATTACAGCTCATTGGTTGTTGTTGCTGCTATTGCTCCAACACATCATCACTGGCAGTACTGCTACTGAATAAAGTTCCTGTCTGCAATAGTGACTGAGCACAAACCACCGTTAATCTGCCAGTATTCTCTCTGCACATTTGGAAAGGAACTCTCCTCTAGTATTAGTCTCAGCTACTGTTGCTCCTAACCTCACAAAGTTATAGAGCTCTCAAATTCTATCAAAATCTGAGGATGCTCAAGTCCGATATAAAATAGCATAATATTTGCATATAACCCCTGTATATTCTCTCATATATTTTAAATAATAAAACACTATTTACATTAGCAAACAAAAATGGGATACAAGTGCAAAACCTTGTTAAAAATCCTGACAAATAGAGCCAGAGAAAGGCCATGAAGGGGGGAGTTCTCATGCACATATGCCTGATAACAAGAAACCATTACAAAGCACTCTGCAAAACCACAACCTTGCAGACACCATCACAACCTTACACAAAAAATACTTCTGCCAGGACATCTGCCCAGCAACTGCTTGTCCAATCTCAGACAGGCATAAACCCTTGTTACTGATTCTCGTAGTCTAGAATAATTATCCTAAAACAATTATGTAATCCTCCCTCATTTTTCCTTTAAAAATCTTTGCCTTTCTATACCTCCCTGAATACACATATAGTTTACTATGGCATGTGTATTCTCATACCTATGTCCTATTCCAGATTAAACTCATTATTCTTTTAGACAGCCTCTCTGTTATTTAGGATGACAACCTATACATTGAAAACTACAAAACAGTTCTGATAGAAATTAAAGACCTAAAAAATTTAAGATATTCTGTTTCATACATTAGAAGACTCAATATAGACAAAATGTCAAAAAGAAATCAAGAAACAATCCCATGCACAATAGCTACAGAATAAAAAATTTAAAAACACCTGAGAAATTTAATCAAGGAGATAAAAGCTCTGTACACTGAAAACTATAAAACACTGATAAAAGATATTGAAAAAAAGATACAAATAAATGCAAATATATCCCATGTTCATGGATTGGAAGAATATTGTTAAAATGTCCATAACATGCAAAGCAATATACAGATTCAATGCAATCCCTATTAAAATTCCAGTAACATTTTTCACAGACATAGAAAACACTATCCTAAAATTCGTATGGAACCACAAAAGACCCCAAATAGCCAAACCAATCTTGAATGAAAAGAACAAAACTGGAAGCATCACAGTACCTGATCTCAAAATCTGCAACAAAGCTGTAGTAATCAAAACAGCATGGTACTGGCAGCAAAAACAGATAGGCCAGTGGAACAGAATACAGAGCCCAGAAATAAATCCACTCATTTACAGTCAATTGACTTTTGACAAAGATGCCAACACTCAATGGTGAAAGAACAGTCTCTTCAATAAATGGTGCTGGGAACACTGGATATCCACATTCAGAAGAATAAAATTAGGCCCTTATCTCATACTATATATATTTAAAAAATCAATTTAAAATGAACTAAAGTCTTAAATGTAAGACCTTAAACAGTAAAACTACTAGAAGAAAACACTGGGGTGGTGGGGGAGGGAGACAAATAACCTGATTAAAAAATGGGCAAAGAACCTAAATAGACATTTCTCAAAAGAAGACATACAAATGGCCAACAGGTACATGAAAAAATGTTCAACATCACTAATCATTAGGGAAATACAAATCAAATGCAAAGCAAAACCACAATAGGATATCACCTCACATCTGTTAAAATAGCTATTACCAAAAAGATGAAAGATAACAAGTGTTGGTGAGGATGTACAGCCATTACAAAAAATAGTATGAAGGTTTCTCAAAAAATTAAAAATAGAACTACAGGATCCAGCAATCCTACTATTGGATACGTATCCAAAGGAAATGAAATCACTATGTTGAAGAGATATGTGCACTCCCATGTTCACTACAGCATTATTCACAATAGTCAAGATATGGAATCAACTTAAGTGTCTATCAACAGATGATTAGCTAAAGAAAATGCAGAATATATACATAATTCAATATTCTTCAGCCTTAAAAAAGAAGGAAATCCTACCATTTTTGACAACATGGATGAACCTGGATATTATTACGTTTAGCAAAATAAGCCAGGCACAGAAAGACAAATACTGCATTATCTCACTTACACATGGAATTTAAACAATATGAACTCACAGAAGCAGAGAGCAGAATGGTGGTAACCAGACACTGAGGGAATTGGAGGTTCAAGAGATCTATTGTATGACATGGTGACTATAGTTAATAGCAATGTCCTGAATACTTGAAAATGGCTAACAGTTTAAGTGTTCTCACCACAAAAAAATAAGTATCTGAGGTAATGTATATGTTTAATAACTCGATTTAGCCATTCCACAATGTATACATACAGTTATGTGCAGCTTAAGAACAGGGATATTTTCTGAGAAATTAATTCACTGCTGTGAGAACATCATAGAGTGTATTTACACAAACCTACATGATATAACCTACTATATACCAAGGCATTAGGGTATAGCCATTTTAATCTTATGAGACCATCGTCACACATGCGGTCCATCATTGACTGAAAGATCATTATGCAGCGCATGACTATTTCAAAACATCATGTTGTACACCATAAAGATATACAATTTTTGTCAATTTAAAAAACTGTTTTAAAATAAAGGAATACAGGGACATTTAGGACATTACTCTCTTGTGCTTGGGAAGAAAAGGCATAACAAATAATAAACTTTGTTATGCCTTTCCTTCAGAAGGTAAATTAAATAAATAAATAGAGGAAAAAAATTTTAAATAATAAAATAAAATATGGTTGAAATATCAACTGATCTATCAATTCTAATCGATCCCAAAGTCCCAGTTCCTTTTATGGAAAATGGCAAGCTGATTTTAAATTTTAAAATGAAATTCAAATTAAATTTTAAAATAAAATTCAAATTAAAATTGCTAAAGCAATTTTGATAAATAAGAACAAAATTGGAGAAGCTACATTGCTTGATTTTTAGATATACTATATACCCACTCTTATCAAGACAGTGTGATATTAACATAAGATACATAGATAAAGGGATATGAATAGAGTAAGCAGAAATAGACTCACTCACAAATGCAAATTGACTTTCAAATAATGATGCCAACACAATTCAGTATGGAAAGGAAAATCTTTTGGGCCGGCCGTGGCTCACTGGGGAGAGTGTGGTGCTGATAACACCAAGGCCAGGGTTCAGATCCCATATAGGGATGGCCGGTTAGCTCACTGGGTGAGTGTGGTGCTGACAACACCAAGTCAAGGGTTAAGATCCCCTTACCGGTCATCTTTTAAAAAAAAAAAAAGGAAAATCTTTTGAACAAATGGTGCCAAATAACTAGATAACCGTATAGAAACAAATGAATCTCCTACTCTATCTCACACCACACACAGAAATAAATTTCAGATTCATCTTAGACCTAACCATAAAAGGCTTCTTGAAGCAAATAAAGGAGAATATCTTCTTTCATATGCTTGGGATAAGCAGATTTCTTAGATAGATAAGACATAGAAAGCTATTACCAAAATTACAGAAGAAAAAATAAATTTATCAAAATTAAATTATTCTATTTATCAAAAGACACCATTAAGAAATAGAAAAGTCACAGACTGAGAGAAAATACTCACAATACATATATCTGACAAAGGACTTACATCTAGAATATATAAAGAACCCTTACAACTCAATAATAGAGACAAAGATCCTATTTGAAAGAATAGGTAGGACTTCTAGTCAGTAAACAGCATGGAAATTGTCTCTTCCGTCTTTGCAGAAAGAAAAACACCTAACTAAAGATCATCAGCTGTTCTTAGACTCATCGGCTATTCTCAGACCCATCAGAGAACTAAGGTCACAGAGCAAACCACCACCTAAAAATCTGGAGAAATTGTCAAATCCATAATCACAGCTGAGATGTCCTTAACTGGAGAAGCTGCTGAAGCCATAAATTGGTAGGAACACTTAAATAGTAACTGACAAATTACTGGAGGCTGAGTATGACTATCAGAGTGAAAACCCCCTGGAACCTGCAGTCTTATGGGGCTCCCATACTTTTCTGGGTTTTACCCTCAGAAACCCTACAAGTTCTTGAGATGAAAAGATAAGAAAGGTCTCTTCCAGTCTCTAGGAGGACGTGGGGGAAAGTTACCACCATGAATATGTCTGGGTGATCCATAATTAAAGTCCTACTCTAATGGATAAAAGACTTTACCTTATCCGGTTTGAGGGAAGGGCCTTTTCTCAAGTCCAGCCCTCTCTAGCCTTCCTGTCTTACCTAAGGGTGGGAAAAAACCTAAGAAACACTTGTTAATGTCACAGACCAAGGACACAGGCCCAGTAAAAGGCTAACATTTAATAACAACATTACAGAGCAGTGCCCCTCCCCAACAACTTACCACTACACCACAGGGTTCCAGTATAATAGTAATGGATTACAGCTGAAAGACCTGCAAGGCTCAGACTCTAAGGAGGAGACAGAAATGAGGACACTAAGGAAACCTGAAGCCTCTGCCTACAGCAAACATTAAACACAGATCAACTCCTAGTTAGACTAACATAAAACACACTAAAGGCCTTTTACCTCAGTTCCTATTCTGATACATCTTGTCTGGCTTTCAACAAAAACTTGCAAGGACTTTTAAAAGGCAAGAAAAAATACAGACTATAGAGACAAAGCAAGCATCAGGACAAGACTCAAATAGTACACAGATTTTGGAATTATCAGACAGGGTTTAAAATAACTATGATCAGGTGACCAGTTAGCTCACCTGGTTAGAACATGGCACTGATAACACTGAGGTCAAAGGTTCAAACCCCCATACTGGCCAACAACCAAAAATGAAAATAAAGTAAAATAAAGTAATATAATCATTGTGCTAAAAGCTTTAATGGAAAAAGTAGATAACATTCAAGAAAGATGGGTAATGTAAACAAAGGTATGGAAACTCTATAAAAAAACCAAAAGGAAACACTAGAAATAAAAAACACTGTAGGGGCATAAAGAATAATTACAATTTGTAATAATTAATATGTTAATAATATTGATTTGATCAATACATGTTCTGCACAGGTAATTCACCCCAAATGCTGTGCCCCCAAAATAATCAATCATACTTCAATAAAAAATTAAATAAAATAAAAAACACTATAATAAAAATGAAGAATGCTTTTGATGAGCTCATCAGTGAATTGGACATGGCTGAAGAAAGAATCAATGAGCTTGCAGATATTTCAATAGAAACTTCCCAAAATGAAATACAAAGATGAAATAAATAAAAATAAACAAAAAGCAAAAACAGGACATCCAAGAACTGTGGGACAATTTCAAAACTATAACATCGAAGTAACTGGAATTTAGAAAAAGAAAAAGAGAGTATAGAGCAAAAGAAACATTTGAAAGTAATAATGGCCAAGAATTCTCTATAATTAATGATATATATCAAACTACAGATTCAGAAAGCTCAGAAAACATCAAGCAGGACAAATACCAAAAAATCTACACCTCGGTATATCACTCAAACTGCAGAAGACCAAAGACAAAGAGAAAAATTGTAAAAGAAACCACAGGAAAAAACACTATACGTATAGAGAAATAATGGTAAGGATTACAGCAGTTTCCTTCTCATCAGAAACCAAGGGAATTCATTGTCAGTAGACCTGTCCTGCAAGAAAAGTTAAGAAAAAAAAAAAGTTCTTTGGGGAAAAGGAAAACATTACAGACCAGAAACTCAGATCTATATAAAGGAAGGCTGCTGTGAAAATAATAAATGACAGCAAATAAAATCTTCTATGCTTATTCATAAGCTACAAGATAACTGCTTATTTAAAAGTAAAGGGCCGGACCTGGGGCTCACTTGGGAGAGCATGGTGCTGATAACACCAAGCCAAGGGTTAAGATCCCCTTACTGGTCACCTTAAAAAAAAAGTAGCAATGTACTGGGTGATTACTGCGTATGTTTAAGTGAAATGAAGGACAGTAATGTCATAAGGGCCAGGGAAGAGGAATTGGGAACATTCTGTTATAACACACATGCACTACACATGAAGCAGTATAGTGTTATTTGAAGGTGGACTTAGTTGAGTTGTAAATGTATAAGCTAAAATATACAAGGCAATCACTAAAAAAAAATGTTTAAGAAATTATAATTAATATGCTGATGGGAGATAAATGAAACAAAATACTCAAAATCAGAGAAGGCAGAAAATGAGGGGAAGAAAAAAGATCTAACACAATGAATAAGAACAGTTATGAGCAGGGTAGATATTAATCCAACTTGAAGTGTGAATGATCTATTTAACTAAGAGACAGAGATTATCAGAGTTGATTTAAAAAAAAAAAAGACCCAACTATAAGTTGTCTACAAGAAACTCACTTTAAAAGAACAGGCAGGGCCGGCCCGGTGGCGCACTGGATAATGCGCAGCGGCGCCAGAGATTATCAGAGTTGATTTAAAAAAAAAAAAGACCCAACTATAAGTTGTCTACAAGAAATTCACTTTAAAAGAACAGGCAGGGCCGGCCCGGTGGCGCACTGGATAATGCGCCGCTTGGGAAGCGCAGCGGCGCTCCCACCCGAGGGTTCGGATCCCAGATACAGACCGGAGACTTTCTGGGAGTGGTGTTCTATTGTCTTCATTGGTGTAACCAGTGGATTCATTTGACTGAACTTATTGAATTATAACCTTAAGACCTGTATATTTCACTCTATGTAAATTACAGCTCAGTTTAAAAGGAAAAGGATTTGCAGCAAAGGCCTCCAACATTTCCTATAGTTCAAGCACGGCAGTAGGCAAACATTTTCTATAAAGGGCCAGAGAGTTAACATTTTAGGCTTTGCAGTCTCCACTACAAAACTAATCAATTCTGCCAGCGTAGTGTGAAAGTAGCCATAGATAATGTTAAAACGAAGGCGCATGGCTGTGTTCCAATAAAACTATTTACAAAAACAGATGGCAAGCCAGATTTGGCCCATGGGCTGAAGATTGCTAACCTCTGTCAAGCAAATAGAAAACTGATTTTCAAAATTAATTTAAATATGCGATATTGCTCTTTCCTATGCAGTGACAGGCATGATCATTACTGGAAGCCAATTATGGTCCTTCCTATACATTTGAGTTTTTTAATACTCATGTACTCACTTAAAATAGGATGATAACCCAGAAAAAGACTAAAACATTTTAAAATGGGAGACCATCATTTAAAAAAAAATCATGTTTTGAAAAAATAACCATAATATGGGAAACATCTGAGTTTAAGATAAGCCAACTAGTAATAATTAAAGTATAAGCTGAAAATTTAAAATATGCTTAGGCACATACACAAAAAGCTTACCCAAAATGCTGACACTTTATCTGGTATAATAAAATTCTTGAAATATACACACTTATCACTCCTAATCACCTGACTGGTTCTTCATTTAAAAGAACTCAAAATTGGGCTGAGCCCGTGGCGCACTCTCCCGCCGCGGTTCGGATCCTATATAGGGATGACTGGTGCACTCACAGTGCTCAGTGGCTGAGCGTGGTGCGGCCGGTCTCAAAAAGGACAAAAAAAAAAAAAAAAGAACTCTAAATTAAGGATAACAGTTACTTCTCACTGTTTCTCAATAAGCATTTCAAAATACAAAATGACATGAAGAAATAAAACAAGTATTACATGAGAAGTACCATAAGCTAATTTTCTTAATTTAGGCAAAGCTCAAAAATTGATACCCCACATAGAACATCCACGGTAATACAGCCAGACATAACATGGTATGGCTCTAAGTGGCCTGAAATGTTTACCTGTCTTGAAAAAAAATCCCAGCCTAAAAAATGAAAAGAATTCCTTCTCACCATGGTGTATACCTAATAAAAGAAACACCAGCAAAATTAGAAAGCTTGGGTTCCAGTATTAGTTTGCCACCTAAGGAGCTGTGTAACAATTTGGCATTCATTCATTCATAAAGTATTTTTTGAGAACTATGTGCCAGACACTGGAAACACACTAGTGAAAAAAATACCAAACATCCCTGCCCTCATGACACATTCTAGTGAATCACTTAATCTCTAAAAGCAATTCCATTTCTGTCTATAAAATAATGGATTTTATACTTAAAGGTATTTTCAATTAAAAAAAAAAATCCATTATTACTTTTCCGAATCCAGAAAAGCAACTTATAGGACATACCTGAAATCCACTCTTGCCACTGGCTAAAACCATTTGTTGTATAATCATACTCAAACAGCAAATAGAGGAAGTAAGTAACTGTTGGCTTATTTTTCACATAATTTAGATAAAATATGAGCCTGATTGGCCTATTATTCGTTACCTAAGCTTTCTTGGATGGGATCCAAGAAAGAAGGACAATCTTATGAGAAATTTCTCCATCTAATGTACAGCTTTACAGCACATTCCTAGTATTTAAGTCTATAAAAATATATATTGCCTATTGAACCAACTAATCAGCTTATCTTCTCCACAGAGTAGGATCTGATTTTTATGTTTTCAAAGTGCTTGCTGCAAAACGAGTAGTCAAAAAGCCAAATTCTGCATTCAAATATGATTCCTGTGACTAACATTTAAAATTTTCTTTCATTTATCATCAAGATATCTCTCTTCCCTCCATAAAACAGGCATGACAGTCCTTCAAGCATAATTCCTTAACTCCTGAACAGTAAGTTTTTTAAATGTCTCACATATTCAGTTTTGCCAGATAAAACTCTAAAATCACAAAGTATATTTCTGATAAGACCCAAACACATTCACTTTAAATATCCTTTCTCCCACAGGCACCCACAGAGACACCAAAGGCAATCCTGGATATAACTGAGCCTGCAGTTTTTAATCTCTTGAGTACCATTCCCAAATGAGAAACAGACTTAAATATCTACCCCAAAAATGCATATTCCACCAACAGGAACCCTCCATTTATTTTAAACTCATGAATATGTTCAACGTTTGTGAAAGCAGGTCAATTCCACCCAACTCCAAAAGATAATATAAACAATGGTTTCCCATTATGCTTATCTTGGACATCCTATTCTTTGTGTCAAATGCTGTTTGCTATATGTATGTATGTTTATTTTTTAAGGTGTTTTAACAATATGAACACCACCATAAGATCCAATAAATGCAAGTGAAGCAGAAGCACTGAAATTGCTAGCCAGAACAGACAATGGACAGAGATGGTCAGAAAGTGGTGGGACAACTTTACCTAAGTCAACCCATAATATTTAAAATCCATATACTACAGGGATGAACTATTTCTTTCTACTTTCTACATTAATCTGAACTGTAAGTGGCCTTCAGAACTAGATTTTCAACTCAGCTATATCAAATACCAAATTACTAAAGAAAACCTTAGAACACTCAGTTATATTTGAAAAGCCTCACATTGATAAGCATTGTTTGATTTATATTTTAAAATATAATAAATGAGAAGATTTTAATAAGACTGAAATGGATCATAACTTAAAAGAATCACTGTAAAATATTAGTTATCTAGCTCTCCATCTGTTCGCCTTTTAGACAGAACCCTTGTTGCTCACAGCTAGGTATAAAGAAAAAAAGATCAGACTTTGGAACAAGGAAGACATGGGTTTGAATACTAGTGAATCACATCTTGGACACAAACTTTCTGAACCTTTTGTTTTCATCTCTAAAATGGGAATATTAATTACCTACCTTGAAGGATTGTTATAATGATTAATGAAAATACATGTTAAGCACCTGGCACATAGTAGGCACTGAAGAAATATCAGCTGCTATTATTATTTTATTACTCATAAGCACATACGAGAAAGAGAGGATATAAGAAAGGACAAGAAAGGAAGATAAATCAGAGTCTAGTTATATTTAACTTCTAAAACAAAACAAAAACAAACAAAAAACATTCTGATAGGCTAAATTTTTGTTCACATTTTATATATACTACTATAGCTCCTGTTATAAATATATAAAATCCAAAATTAGCTACAGGTCTACTTATTTTGGAGCTAACTAAAACTGAAAGATTATTATCACACAGTAAAACAGATAATTTTATGAACAGGTGAAATGGTTTCACCATTGAAAAAAAAAGCCAAAACTAAGATATAAAAATGCTTATGAAAGGATAGTAAAAGATTCCTACCTTTAAACCGACTGCTATAAGATCTGTAACAACACTGTATGGAAAAAGTAAAAAGAGAAAATGGAAAACAAAGTTAGAGAACAAGTTTTAAAAGACAGAGATAATAAGATTAAAGAAAAAAAAAGAAAAAGCATTGTAACAAATAAAAATAAGAATGTGGTGAATTGTGAAATATTCATACAAAGAAAAATGATGGGACGGTCTAGCAACAGCAGAGTATAACAAAGCAAAGCCTTAATAACAATATAAGAAGCAAATTATCTTTTAGTATTTAGGAAAGTATAGTTGTGCTTCAACAAAATGAGTATGTGTTTATCCATTACCTCTATTTAACAAATCCAAATCAAAACTTAAGATCGCCAAAGTCTGTTCTCTTAAATCACTGGTATGAATTATCATGTCCACAGTTTTAAAAGAAACAAAACCAGTGCTAGGGATTTTACAGGGAAAAAAAGCCATCTTGCAAATCTGCATTTACCACTCAAAACTGCCCCCAATATAATTAAACAGTCTCCCAGAACTAAAATAAATACAAACATCAAATTTCAGACGTCAAAATTTTCAAAGATTTGCTTTTTTAAAAAAAACTCTACCACATCAAAACTGTATTTAAGTATGAATTATCTTTTAGGAGGAAATGAACACACACACACACACACACACACAAGACCGTTGGGATTTCAGGAGGAACTAGCAAGATAAGTTGACTGGTGGTCTGTTTTTTAACTATCCAATATAAGGAAAAAGGACCTTTTTTAGTCTGTGGGAAAATGTAGAAATTTAATTAGCCTGCTGAATACAAAAATGCACTGTATTCAAAACCACACTCCTTAAGACCAGGGTGTAAAAACCCCTATGTAAAGTTTTGCCTTACAAAAATCCACCTCTTCTAACCCCAAAGAAACTGTCTTAAATTAATAGTTTGTCTCCATATCTTCTAAAAGAAAGCTACAAATAAATGCTATATATTGTTAGTAATATACAACGTCATCACTACTTCATAAAAAGTAAATAAACATATGACTCTGGATTATTTAATGATGTAAATTTAACTGTTTTAAACAATAACCATGTGGTTTTTTAAACTTTTCCTTGCAGACTTCTGAAACTTGAAATTTATTTGTGTAAAATTTAATTTATAAATAACTCTAATATATTCTGCATAAAAAACTGGCTTGTGCAATACTACCATTACTGGTCCTGATGAAAAGAGCAAATCATGCTGCTTGAACTCCTAAATCAATCTACCTTCCAATATCTGTATCACTGCCCAATAAGCTCATTCTTAGCTTTAAAACCACAAATAGGTTGAAGGGAGAGTTAACTTCTTAAATACTATGAAAAAGAATAAGTTTGCACTTCACAGTTGTACAAGAGTATAACAGCCAAGACGCAAAACTCAAGAGTCCTCTCTCTCATAACTATAAATTTTACGACACAAACACTAGCCTGCTTCCGTATCTGAAGTCAAACCTTCCAACATCTTACTACACATAATGAAATACTAATTTCACAGCCTCTCTAAACTGAAATATAGGCATAATAACACAGATCATTAAAATCGCAAAATTTTGCATATTTAAAATGTAACTGAATAAGGTAATGTGAAATAAGTCTTCAACAATGCTCTCAGAAAAGCTTCAATTAAACAATAAAAATAGCTTCAATTAAATATGAATAAAACAATAAACATCACGCCATAAATAAAACCTAACAATCATCAACTATATGACAACATATAAACGGCTTTTACTGTTCAAGCGAGTTCCCTATATTCCACAACCAAGAGGCTTACAGAAATCTTGCCATCAAAAGTAGGGAACAGGCCAAACAAAACCTCAAATGCATAATGGAAATAAATGAGTGGATTTGTAGTCCCTAGCAGAGCTGGAAATTTTTTAAAATCTTGATATACCCATACTACGACCTTCAATTAACTCACCAAGATCCTAATCTAGTTGTTTCTTTAAACATTAAAATGTCAGTTCCCAACCCATATCCGAGTCCCCAGAGAAATATTTATATAGGTGATTCTAAATCTTATTTTGGTCACGGACCGCATTAAATTTTTGAGCACTTGAAAGCTCCCTGAGAATTGCCCTTACACAATATTTTATATGCACGACAGCGAATTCACGAAGTTTCTTGGAGGGGGCGGGGGGGTCGCGTCCATGGTCCCTAAGTCCAGACGCCTGGTACTCATAGCTCACAGCACAAGCCAGGAGACCTCGGCCAGGGACCCGGCAGCCCCGAGAGCCCGCGCGGGGCCCTGGTTCGGGACCAGGTCGCCGCCCAGACGTGTCCCGACGCGTGCACTAGCCGTTCGCCACTCCGCGGCCACTCGCCTCGCCGCGGGGGAAAGCTCACCTCACACCGCTCGCCTCACCTCACCGGTAAACAGCAACTCCCCGAGCCGGAGGACACCCTCCCGCGCCGAGCGCCGCCTCCACCTCCCCCAGCGCCGCGCACCATTTTCTGAGAGGAAGTGTCGGGAGGCCGGGCCGGGCTCCCCGGGCTCTGGGCGCGGAAGGTGGACGCCGGCACCGGCGGCCGGA
>NW_007729697.1:296919-302907 GCF_000696425.1 Galeopterus variegatus
CGCGCGTGCGCGCCCCCAGCCTCCCTCCTGCGTTCGCGGGAGCGCGCGCCTTGTGCTTCCCGCTCCGCCGCACGCTCCGCCGCCGGCCCCGCCCGCCTTCCCGCTGCCCCGCGGGCCTTCCGGCTTCGGCGACCGGAGTGGCCGAGATTGAACACCTCCTTCTGCTGGCGGGAAAATCCTTGGTGTCCTGACTCCCGAGAGTAGGTAGGAGTGTCCGGAGAGGACCCCAGAACCGAGGCGGAGTTTCCTCAAGTGGGCGAGCTGTCGGAGGCATGGCCAGAGGCCAGGCTTTGGCTGTGGTCTTCGGAGCCCCGGGCCCTGCAGCCCAAGGAAGCCCGGGCTCGAGACCCGGGAGGACGCGACCCCCAGCCTGTGCGGGACCCGCCAGTCGCTGGGAGTCGACCACTGGGACCGGACCCAGCCTGATAGATGTAGCTGGGTAGAAGATGAGTGAGTTCTTGAAAGAGACTGCCTTGGACTAGAGAACATTTGAATTTTTGTACAATTTTAGTGCTTTTCGACTCGACTGTCTGGTATTGAATTTATATGAAACATTCATTGCACAAATATGGAGTGCCATTATATTGCCAGTAATTTATAAAAGTTTACTCACTCATTCATCTCCTAAGGGTGGGGCAACTTCAAGAAAGGGATTATTCCCGTTTTTCAGATGAAAATATAGACATAAACAGAGCGATTTGTCCGTAATGTTACAACCAGAAAACGTTTGCACCACAGCCCTTTCCTTTAGTCTGATATAAATATAAATGTATATAGTTATATGTAGTTACGTATAGTTATATATTACATATAATAAATATGAATATGTAACTAGCGACAACACGCTTCCTTTTTTCTCATTTACAGTCTTTTTCTGAAAGTGAGCGATTTTTCTATTCACAGATCTCCAAAACGTGAGCCACTAAGCAAACGCTGTCCTCAACCAAATTTGCAACCTTCTGAGTAGAAAGAGGGAGCTTAACCCCCTCTACCTCCTCATTTGACAAGCAAAGTAACAAGAATCAGTCATGTATCCTTATTTCCTGTTTTTAAATAAGTAGGTGCTACTGAAAAGACTTAAACTGTGAACTCATCCATCACTCAATCTGTTTATTCATTGTCTACTATGCCAGTCACTGCAGGAATACACAAGAAAATCAGGTTCCAGCCATCATGGTTAAATAGATTGCTCAGTCAGTTTCTCTCTTTTTTTTTTTTTTTTTTAGCAGAAAATTTTCAAACAGCTTGGGTGTCCAATTTGGTGAGCTCACTTTTAAAGTGCTGTATCTGAGGGCTGGCCCATGGCTCACTTGGGAGAGTGTGGTGCTAATAGCATCAGGGCCACAGGTTCGGATCCCTATATAGGGACGGCCGGTTGGCTCACTTAGGAGATCGTGGTGCTGACAACACCAAGTCAAGGGTTAAGATCCCCTTACTGGTCATCTTTTGAAAACAAAAAATAAAAAAATTAACTACTGTATCTGACCTCAATCCCTCTTTCCAAAATGTCAAATATATTTTGTTTTGAATAAGTCCAAATATTAAGTTGCATTTGTAAACCTTGCCACCCTACATTGACAGATGGAAATTTAAAATACCAGCAAGATAAGTAGATGATGGGGTCGGCCTGTGTCTCACTCGGGAGAGTGCAGTGCTGATAACACCAAGGCCACGGGTTCGGATCCCATTATAGGGATGGCCGGTTTGCTCACTGGGTGAGCGTGGTGCTGACAACACCAAGTCAAGGGTTAAGATACCCTTGCCGGTCCTTTTTAAAAAAAAAAAAAAATAAAAAAAAAAAAAAATAAAAAAAAAAAAAAGATAAGTAGATGATGCAGTCTTTCTATTGCTGTATTTGGGGTATATCTGTTGCTGAAAATTTTTTTATTTTATTTTTTTAGCTATACAAGTAATATAAACATAGATGCTCCTTTTGGAAAATTCAAACAATATTAAATATTAAAAAGTTATAGGGGCTGGCTGGTTACCTCAGGTGGTTAGAAAGCAACCTTGTAACACCAAGGTAAAGAGGTTTGGGTCCCCATACAGGCCAGCCACCAAAAAAAAGTTACAATTCTTTTTCTTCCCAAACCTCTCCCTGCCCATGATAACCACTGTAACAATTTTGTGTGCATCTTTCTAGACCTTTACCGTTTTTTTATTTGCTTTTTTCACCCAAAATTGGGATTTTTTTATTACAGTACTTTTAATTTACTTAATTCTTTTAAATACTTCATAGTATTTCATAATTTTATGTGCCATAATTTATTTAACCTTTTGCAAAATAGTGAAAGTTTACCTTGTTTCTAATTGTTCAATATAACTAACAGTGTTGCAGAAAATATCATGTATGAATGAACATCTTTGCACACTTACCATTACACCTGAGGAATAGATTTCTAGAAGTAGAAGTAGAATTGCAGAACAAAGCATTTTGAAGTTGGTAAATATTGCTAGAATTATTCTAAAAGGCAGTACCAATAATTTAGAATTTTTTTATATGTATACATATATAAAACTTTTGTATTTCTTACCCTCATGCCTTCAGATAGCTAACAAATTTCACTATTTAAAAAAATGTGTGGGCTGGGCAGCTTGCTCAGTTGGTTAAAGCTCAGTGTTATAATGCCAAGGTCAAGGGTTCAGATCCCCTTACTGGCCAGCTGCCAAAAATAAATACATAAATAAATAAATATGAAATGTGTCTGAAGCTCATTATCCATACTAATTAATAATTCTGAAAAGTCTGCAAGGTCAGTGCACCTGACTGAAAGTAATAAAACTCTTAAGAGGCATTTCCAAAAGAAAGTCCAGCTTTAAAACAGAAGCCTAGATATAAGAAAACAGTTTACAATAGAAAATAAGGTGAAACCTTTCCCTTTCACTTGTACCTTGGTCCTACATTCAAAGAACTTCTTATGGATTGAGCTGTATGGGTTTATGAGTCACTCTGATTCAAAAATAATAGAGTCTAGCTCTTGAAGGACCACTTTTAGAATCCTAGCTATTCCCATATGCGCACATGACATGGAAGAGTCATCACCTTCTATAATTTCAGCAGACATTTCTGAGTTTCTGGAATAATCAGATATCACCCACATGACCCAGCTTGGCATGAGAACTTTATGTTCTGTATACTGGTTCTCGATGGTGAAGAGGGTAACATTTTCTCTATTTACTGATTGCTCTAAACTTTGAAAAAGAAAACAGTTACAAATAATTTAGTTTATAAGTTTTCTAACATTTTATCTTTCTTGTGTTTTTATTCTAATTTGCCTAAGAAATTCCCCTGAAACACCTTTATCTGATAAGAGACACCCCCACAGACACTCACACATGCACATGCAAGCACACTCACGCACACATAAGCCTGATATCACTATTATGTTTGGAGAAAATGTAACCTTTGAACACTTGTCTTAAGGTGTTCCACTATGCAGTCATTAGTTAACATTTAACCAACATTACCCTATTCACGTTTATAGGTAAGATATTTTAAGATAAAAAGTAATACAAAGATGTCAATAAAGGTGAGAAATAATACCAGCCATTAGGCAAATCTGAGAAGGTGAACATTTTAATATCATTTTATCCGAAGACAAATACAAAATTATAATCATTGACGTGTATTCCATAAACTGGAAAAACACCTGAAATTATACTGAGTGGGAAAAAAGCCAATCTCAAAGGTTATATACTGTATGATTAAGACAAATACAAAATTATAATCATTGACATGTATTCCATAAACTGGAAACACCTGAAATTATACTGAGTGGGAAAAAAGCCAATCTCAAAGGTTATATACTGTATGATTCCATTTCTATAACATTCTCAAACACAAAATTATAGAGGTATGGTTGCCAGAGATTAGAAACAAGGTGGGAGGGAATGAAGGGGGATGGGGTTGATTATAAGAGAGAAGCAAGGGGGATATTTGTGGTGATAAAACAGTTCTGTATCTTGATTATGGGGGTGATTCTATGAATCTACACATGATAAAATTGCATAGAACTTTAGATACACAGAAGTGCAAGTAAAAGTGGAAAGTCTGAAGATTTATGGATCACACCAATGTCAATCCCTGGGGTTTTTTTTGTTTTTTAAAAGATGACCGGTAAGGGGATCTTAACCCTTGGCTTGGTGTTGTCAGCACCACGCTCAGCCAGTGAGCGAACCGGCCATCCCTGTTATGGGATCCGAACCCGGGGCCTTGGTGTTATCAGCACCACACTCTCCCGAGTGAGCCACGGGCCGGCCCAATCCCTGGTTTTGATAGTCCACAGTAGTTCTGTAGTTATTAAGGTGCTACCATTGGGGGAAACTGGGAAATGGGTACACAGGACCTCTTCATACTATCTTTTAAACTTCCTGTGAATCTGTGATTATTTCAAAATAAAATTTAAAAAAATACCACTTAGCTGAATGTTTAATATTTAATATTAAACACTTAATATTAAACCCTTAATATGTTATTTGTTCAAGAGTTAAGCAGTAGCAAACTTCAAAGGCTTAAGAAAAATGTGTGGGAGTATAATTCATATTTTTCAGGCTATGTCACCTTGGTAGTCAAACAAGGTTATAATAGCTGACACACACTGTCTGACAGACACTGCCCAGTTAGTTGAATTATGAGTCTTTCTTCAAAGTCCTTCCGAACTGTTTTGAGGAGGCAGCATGAAAGTGACTCCTTACATGCTCACTGAATCACGTCCATTTTCCCATGCCTGACCCTGATGTAATCATTTCTTCATGAAGCTCCTAACATGTCCAGTGCCTGGTACAGAGGACCTTTATGTCTATGCTGAAGGTGCTGTCTCCAGTGACTGTCCTATAGTACAGGTTGCCAGACCATGCCAAAGCTGCGTTGGATTTTCTGGAGCACTTTCCTGAAAAGGGAGGGGTTCCTTTACCCTGTCTTTTTTATCATACTGTATCACCTAGGTCCCAGTGTCTCTCAGAGTTTTTAATAAAACAGCCCTTTCCATTTTTATTCACAGAAAATCCTCTTTTAGGATTTAGGCACAAATCCATGCGGGCTAGGTGAGAGAACAATCTCTACAGTGTTCTAAGAATCATCATTCCCCTTAAGCTCTGACATTCTGTACTTAAAACTGGTGTCTCACCTCCCCCATTTTCTACTCTGAGGGTGAGTTCTTAACCTGGAAATCTCCTGGGCCCCACTTAGATCTCTTGGAAATAGAGATTTTTCTCATCTCTTTGGTATATTCAAATCCTAGGACGAACCCCGTTTGATTTTGACACCCCACTCCCACTAAAATAGAGAAAGAAAGGAATCTAACCACTAACCTTATTTATCAGAGGAACTCCTCTGCCTAGGCAATAAAATGAATACTACTGTATAGTGGTGTCAACCTAAGGAAGAAACTGAGGCACAAATATATAAAGCAATGAGTTTATCGGGGCCAATGTTGAGGACTGCAGCCTGGAAAAACACAAATTCACATTGCCTTGAGTATGTGCTCTGGGGGTGGCCTGATAGCTCAGTTGGTTAGAGCACAGTGCTGCAACACCAACATCAGGGGTTCTCACCCCCTACCAGCCAGATGCCCCCCGAAAAAAAGAAAGAAAATGTGCTCTGTTTGGCAGCAGTTCCAAATTGTTGTTGTTGGTTTTTTTTGATTATACATATTTATGGGATAGAGTTAACTATCAGTATTTGTGTACAGTATGTAATGATCAATATTATTATCAAATTCATCATTACAAATCGTAATTATTCTTTGTGTCCCTTACCCAGTTACTCCCTAATACCTGCTCAAATTGATTTTTAAAGAGAGAAAGGGAGAAGTTAAGGGGCAGTTCCAAATTTGTTTGCCAAGAATTTACGTTGGTTCACTAAAATAACATGAGCGACTGATTGGCTATACATTGCTCTGTGTGTCGTGAATTCCAGGAAAAATGCAACAAAAAAGAGTGAAGGTCACATCATACAACTAGTGATAACATTTGGGTAACCTATACCTG
>NW_007729697.1:304083-304448 GCF_000696425.1 Galeopterus variegatus
GTGTTATCAGCACCACACTCTCCCGAGTGAGCCACAGGCTGGCCCTGTTTTTTATTGTTTCGAGGTAAAATTTACATATGTTGAAATGCACAGATTTTAATTTTACGGTTTCCTTAAAACAGATATACCCCTGTAATATTACTACACTTCTGGACTGCTTTTAAAATAAAGAAAATACTCTCCGTCACTGGCTTAAATACTTTTCTTATGTTGGCAGTTAAATATTTAGAAACATATGACTAGATTCTTATACAACAGTAAACTAAAATAGGTTTAAAAGTTAAATGTAAAAATCCCAAAACCAATAGAAATCCAAATGAACAGTTATTGATTTCAAAAGATAAAGTTGTTTGGCTAGAAAAAAA
>NW_007729697.1:305449-306272 GCF_000696425.1 Galeopterus variegatus
CAGGTCAAGGCTCACCTCCTGCCCAGCCCCGTCCAATCAGTTACCGCCCCATCCACTCTCTTTCCCGCCCGGAGCACAGCACCCTATAAATGTACGCACAGTCCTTGAATAAAGCGGAACCTCTTTGGCGAACTGTTAGCTCGGGTCTCGCATGTTTCCTTCGTCCGTGCGCCCCTACAGTTTACAGTAATTAATAATTTTTTTTCTTTTTTGGCATCTGGCCAGTATGAGGATCTGAACCCTTGAACATGGTGTTATAACACCATGCTCTATCCAACTGAGCTAACCAGCCAGCCCAATAATTATTATTTTATATTACTATTCTGAGCTTACAAAGCAACAAAATTCCTTGAGAGCATAATTTGAGAATCATTTATTTAGTATGGACAGTGGAATGGTGCTGGTCAAATTGTTATTAGTCCCTAACAAGACAGGAATAGAATGTGAAAATAAGTGTCTAGAAACTTTTGTTGCAATATGGCAGAGAAATATTATTTCTGTTAAATCTAATACCAAAGAATTTGTTTTTTTTTTTTTCTTTTTTTTTTAAGATGAACTGTAAGGGGATCTTAACCCTTGACTTGGTGTTGTCAGCACCACGCTCACCCAGTGAGCTAACCGGACATCCTTATATGGGATCCGAACCCGTGGCCTTGGTGTTATCAGCACCACACTCTCCCGAGTGAGCCACAGGCTGGCCCTGTTTTTTATTGTTTCGAGGTAAAATTTACATATGTTGAAATGCACAGATTTTAATTTTACGGTTTCCTTAAAACAGATATACCCCTGTAATATTACTACACTTCTGGACTGCTTTTAAAAT
>NW_007729698.1:0-2886 GCF_000696425.1 Galeopterus variegatus
TTTATAACAGATTTAATCCTCTTTCTTAAAATGATGTCTATTATTATAAGTAATGGTTAATTCATTTTTTTTTTCTTCCTTACTCTCCCTTTTATTCTCTGTCTTTTCTAATTTTGGTTGATCGCTATTTTGCTGTTTAGCTTTATACATTGAAATACACACTTGTAACTTTGCTCATATCATTAAATAGTTTACTAAAAGATGAGACAGTCATCTCATTTACTATAGTTCTCCCATAATTCTCTCTCTACTATAATTTTAGTTATTTTTTTTCCTACATTTTCAGGGCATATAATGCTTTCTTTATATAATCATATTCTCCACATTGGTTTGTATCTTATATACTCAGGTAAATTAATTTAATATCCACTGTTAGTTCTTTTGCCTCGGTTGCCTCAATACTTAAATAAACTAACATTGAATATTTAAATTACACTTTCTTACTTTTAGAACTTTGTAAGAACTGTTCTACTGTCTTCTAGTGTTAAATGATGCTATTACAAATTGGGAGCGCAGGATAATTTTATTCTCCTTACAGATAATTTGATCTTGGCCTTGATTTCTTTAAGATTTCCCCCCTATTTATTCAAAGTGCAATAAATCTACTAGGCTATATTTCAGTGTGATAGTTAACTTTATGTGTCAACTTAACTGTGCCATGGAGTACCCAGATTAAACATTATTTCTGGGTGTGGCTGGATGAGATTAGCATTTGAATTGGTGGACTCAGTAAAGCAGACTGCCCTCCCCAGGGTGAGAGAGGATCATCAAATCTCTTGAGGGCCTGAATAGACCGACAATGCAGAAAAGGGAGAAATTTGCCCCTTTTGCTTCCTGCTTACCTGCCTGAACTGAGACATCAGTCTTCTCCTGCCCTTGGACTGGGATTTTCAACAATCAACGCCCCTGGTTCTCAGGCCTTGGAGACTTAGACTGGAATTACACCACTATTTCACCCATGCTTTCAGACTTGAACTAAGCCATGCTAGAGGCATCGGGTCTCCAGTTTACAAGTAGCAGACCATGGGACTTCTCAGCCTTCATAATTGTGTGAGCCAATTCTTCATAATAAATTTCTTCAAATCCATATATGCATATACGTGTGTGTGTGTGTGTGTGTGTGTGTCCTATTGGTTCTGTTTCTCAGGAGAACCCTGACTAATACATTTTATTTTAGAAAGTTTTATTTCATCATATCTTAGGACAGTTTTATTGTTCTCTTTTCTAGTAATAAATTCATTTTCTTTTGGGTCTCCAATTTTGCAAAATGGAGTATAATTTGAGTATCATTTGCCTGTCTTTCCTGTCATTTGTTGTTCTCTATTTTTTTTAAACTCTTTGTTCGTCATTTTATCATTGATCTACCTATTTTTCAATACTATTGTCCATGTCAATTACCATGTTTTCAGTGAGTATTTAATTCATTAGTTCTTAAATCCAATGAGGGTTCATTTCCCTGATGGCTTTGTATGTATTTAGATTCATTTGTATTTTTCCAGGCTTTCTTCCTGTGCTTTGCCTGTCATATTTCATTTCCTTGTGAATTTTTATCATAACTTCTCTGAGACTTTTTGAACCATACTTTGCATTTTGGTTTTTATTAAGGCGACCATTTCATATAGCTTGAGAATGCTTTCTGCAAATATGGCTTGTGTTTGTGGCTACCTTTTCAGCCCTTTCTTCTATAAATTCTGAGCCTTTATTTGAAAGCAGTTCCTCTAAGGTCTTATTGTTCACCCAGGTTTCTGAATTATTGTTTGGTGAATTGTTCACAGAGTGAGCCTTTAAAGAATATGCTTCAATTCTTTTTCTGAATTCTAAAACCAAAGAGATCTGAATTCGTTTCCTAGAGCTGCCATAACAAATTACCACAACTAGAGTAGCTTAAAACAGAAATATATCGTCTCAGAGTTCTGTAGGCCAGAATTCTGAAACTGAGGTGTTCACAGGCCAGGCTTTCTCTGAAAGTCTTAGGGAGAACTTTTTCTTGCCTCTTCCAGCTTCTGGTGGCTCCTGGATTTCCTTGGCTTGTGCCATCATCACTTCAGCCTCAGTCTCCATCTTCACATGGGTCTTCACGTGGCCTCCTCCCTTGTGTCTTCTCACCTTCTCTTCTCTGAAAAGGACAACTGTCATTTGGACTTAAGGCTCACTCTGACCTAGCATGATCTTATCTTGAGATCCTCAACTCAATTACATCTACAAAGACTATTTTTCCAAATAAGGTGCTATTTAAAGATTCTGGGTGGACATATTGTTTGGGAGGCCACTATTCAGTCCACTACAGGATATAAATGTCTCCCTACTTGCCTTTTTGTCTTGAGCTAAAATGGTGAATTTTTTCTTCCTTATTTATGACTTGGGGTTACCTCCATGTTTTTGTCAAAAATTGAGTTTTATTTTTGTTTCCTATAATTTCTTGTTGATTTTTAGTTGATATGCAAAAAGAGGAAAATTTCTGTCCTTATGCCACTGTTTTCAAAACTTCCAGTCTTCATTTTCTTTAACATGTAATTCCACTTTACAAAGGTAATAAAATTAATAAAATTGACATCCTTTAACTTTTAGCAGGCAAATTTTTCTGCAACTGCTTCTGTAATTTCTACTCCTTTTTTAATGAAAGATGAATAAATGTCTCACCGCCACTTTTCTACAACCTTCCCTCCTGAGGTATAATGCCTCACTGTTTTTTTTTTTGTGTGTCTTTTGTCTTTTTCCGTGTCCGGCAACGGATCGCAACCCTCAGTGTTGCCCCCATACCGGACCGGGGACCGGCAACGGGATTGCAACCCTCGGTGTTGCTCCCGTGCCTCGCTCAGCCAGTGAGCGGGAACCGGTCTGTATGTGGGATCTGAACCCTCGGGCGGGAGCGCCGCCGCACTTCCC
>NW_007729698.1:3886-6723 GCF_000696425.1 Galeopterus variegatus
CAACCCTCGGTGTTGCTCCCGTGCCTCGCTCAGCCAGTGAGCGGGAACCGGTCTGTATGTGGGATCTGAACCCTCGGGCGGGAGCGCCGCCGCACTTCCCAAGCGGCGCACTATCCAGTGCGCCACCGGGCCGGCCCTTATTGATAATTTCATACTCTGCATTTATCCTCTCTGCATGTCAAATCCCACATTATTAATACATTCTCTTGTATATTTCACCATAACTAATCCTCTACAAATCTGGCACTGCTGCAGTTACTGCCCTCTCTTCCTTCCGTACTCTATAAACAACTTTTTTACATTTTTTTATACTCAGTAGCCACATATTCTAACTTAATGTCTCTTGATGGTCCCCTATCTTCCAATCCCACCTTTTTCATCAAACTGGCCAGTTCACAAATAGCCTCCAAGTCGATAAAGCCAGTAGACATTTTTTGGTCCTCATTTTACATGCACTATCACCACATATAACATGGTTAACTGTAGCATCACTTTTTAAATCTTCTAATTCCTCTGGCTCTTATATTAATCATACAGGTTGAGCATCCCAAATTTCAAAGTCCAAAATCCAAAGTACTCCTTTGAGAGTCATGTCAGCACTCAAAAAGTTTGGGTCTTTGGAGCATTTTGGATTACAGATGTTTGGATTAGGGATGCTCAACTTGTATTTTGTATAAAATAACTTAATCCAAAACTTAAGATTTATAGCAGTTTATCTCACAGTTTCTGTGGGTTAGGAATTCAGGAGTGGCACTGGGGGGTGGTTCTGGCCCAGAAACTCTCATGATATTGCTGTCTAAATGTTGGCAACAGGGCCTACAGTCATCTGAAGGCTTAATTGGTTCTGGAATTTGCTTCCAAGATGGCTTACCTATTGAGTGGACCTTTCCTCAAATCGTGACAGCTGACTGCCCTCAGAATGAGAGATCTGAAAGAGTGAGTGATGAGGAAGCTACAGTGCCTTTTACAACCTAGTCTCTCAAATTGCAACCCATCACTTCAGATATGTTCATGAGAAGGGAATCACTAAGTCCAGCCGCACTCAAGAGGAGAGGAATTAGGCTGTATCTCTTGAAGGAAGGAGTATAAAAGAATTCATGGACTTGTTTTAAAGCCCTCTATTAGTCCACCTCTGTTGCTTATAAAAAAAAAATACATGAAACTGGGTAATTTGTAAAGAAACAGTAAGTATTGCTTACATTTTCAGAGGCTGGGAAGTCCAAAGTCCGGGGAACATTTCTATTGAGAGACTTGTTAGTGGGTAGTGACTCTTCACAGCAAAGCAGGGTGTCACATGGCAGATGGTAGAATCAGAGAGAACTAACTCTTCACTCCTTCTCCTTTAAAGCTCTCAGAACCATGCCCATGACCACCAGTAAACCATCAATGGATTAATTCATTTACTCGGGCATAGTCCTCACAATCTAATCGACTCCTCAAGTCCTCACCTTTCAATTAGTAGAAGATTTCCCACCCTCTAAACACTCTCATAGTGGGAGGTTAAATTTCTAATAAATGGACTTTTGGGGACACAATTCAATCCACAGCACCTTTTAATTACAAAATGTTGAGGGCTCTTTTGTGAATTCTCCAGGTGCTTATTTTCCATAAGTACTTTTTCCTTCACTTCCACTTTTCTACTCACTAATTTACTTGGTGTCTGTATTTTGTCTTGTTGTAACAGAAATATCTAAAACTGGGTAATTTATAAGTAACAGAGGCTTATTTGGATCACAATTCTGGGACAGCTGCATCTGGCATGGGCCTCAGGCTGCTTCTACTCATGGTGGAAAGTGGCAGGCAGCCGATGGGTACAAGCAGATCACATGGCAAGAGGAAGCAAGAAAGAGAGAGGGAGGTGCCAGGGTCTTTTACTCTAGCAGGAACTAATAGAGCAAGAACTCACTCATTAATCCCCTCTCCCCCAGGGAGAGCATTAATCCATTCATGAGGAATCTTCCCCCATGATTCAATTAGTTTTCAACACTTCCACATTGGGGATCAAATTTCCACAAGTTTTGGAGGGGACAGCGTATCCAAACTCCATGAGTGTGTGTATTTGTCCATTTTCGGTCACTTGTAAAGGAATAACTGAAGCTGGGTAATATATAAAGAAAAGAGGTTTATTTCTTATAGTTTCCCAGTCCAGGGGCACCTTCTTCTTGGCGGGGTTTCTGTAGAGTCCTGTGGTAGCACAGGGTATCATGTGGTAAAAATCTCAGGAGCCAGAGCTACAGCTCTTTCATGCGTTCTCCTTACAAAGATGCCAGTTCACACCCATGACAACCCATTATTCCATGAATAAATTCATCAATTCAAGAGGGCACAGTCCTCAAGATCCAATCACCTCTAAAAGGCCCCAACTTCCAAATATCATATGTGGATTTTCCACCCTCTTTGCACTGTTACAGTGGGGATCAAGTTTTCAATACATAAACATTTGGCAAACACATTTGACCTATAGCACTGTGCCTCAGAGATATGCCCCAAGTAATCTTTGACTTTCTATTCATTCCACAGAATCCATTCCTAGTATTATATACATGTCTCCTGAGGGAAAAAATAAATTTTTCATTGTAATTTAGATTTATATACCTAAAATGAAAAACTGAGGCAAATAACATTTTCACAGTGATTCTCATCTTGAGGTACCAGGTTGGGACAGGCAGGGAGATCTGGGAGAACACAGCAGATTTCTGATTTAACAGAAAAGGCATACATAGTGTATAAGTTTGTTTCTGTTGCAAGTAACAGAATACCCAAAACGGTATTTTATAAAGAAATAGAAATTTATTTCATACAGTTAGGAAGCAGGGAAGTCCATAGTCCAGGGTGCA
>NW_007729698.1:6857-8272 GCF_000696425.1 Galeopterus variegatus
ATAGTCCAGGGTGCACATTTGGTGAGGGCCTTATTCTTGGTGGTGACTCTTCACAGCAATGCAGCAACTTCTTGCTCTCCTTAAAAAGTCATCATAACCACACCCAAGACCACCCATTAAACCATCAATGGATTACTCCATTCACAAGGGCATAGTCCTCACAATCTAACCACCACTAAAATACTCCACTTTTCAATTTCCATAATAGAATTTCTCACACTCTTAACATTAGTACAATGGAGGGTGACTTGTCAATCCATGAAACTTTGGGGGACACATTTAACCCATAGCACATAGTTATAAAATACACATTCTACCATTTGTTTTTTCTTTGTTTGTAACCACAATATTAATTCTAGATAGAAATTTCAAAGACCGTTATAAGAGAGGTCTAGAGTTTATTAATTTATTTATTTTTAATTTTTGTTGTCTGATTTTCAAACTGAGACATGGACTAGAACAATTTGAAAAGCTCTGGCTTAATGCGTATTACTTGCCAAGTCTAATTGCTTTCTGAGAACACTACACTTTATATGAGCAGTAATATTTTGAAGGAAATAATAACAAAATATTATTATACATATTGTTATTTTTTGCTTAAAGAAAATGGGTAGAGCTTAATGAATTTAGCCTTTAGAATGAACAGGAACTGTCCAAAGAATACCAGTTGTCTACAGTACAGAAAAAGGTAGTTAGCAATTATTGTTTAAACCTTTGTCTCCTTGCTCCCATATTTTAATGCTAAGTTGTTTGGAAAATTTAATCTTTTCCCTTTAGGAGATATTTTGCTTAGGTATTCTGGATCCCTGAAATATTGTGAAAAGATCACTGTCAGTTTGTCTCCTTGCACTGAATTTTCAAAGAACATGAGTCTGAATTTATACTCCAAACCAGCCCTGGGTCATCACTTCTCTCGGTTTTGCACTTCTGAGTTGATGTACTTCACAGTTCAAACCAAAGGTTGCACATTACCTATCTGAACATTTCTTTGTTTTCTAAGTGAGTTTATTTTCTTCTGGCATTTTTGCTTTTTACAAAAGCAAAAATGTTGACTTTGTGCATTGATGGTTACTTTTAATTTTCTCCAGTTAAAACGAATAGTCAAGTGTATGCCAAAGTAGCTCTTGCAAAAAAACACAAACTTTTCTTTAGCCGTTTTAGTAATACATGTTTAATGAATTTTCTTTCTATTTGCAAGCAAGATCTACCATGGGAATCTGAGCATTTTTATTTTCTTCCAGGTAAAGTATAAAAATGGCAAGAGTTTATTTCAGGGCAGATTTTTGGAGAATAATTTGAATTAGCATAAAGTTAACATTTCCTAAATGGTAATTTCAGAAACTAGGACATTAACCTTTAGAAAAGACAAAAAAAGAAATATATTGGAAGTTTGCTCTAGTATTATTAGCTTCAGA
>NW_007729698.1:8639-11050 GCF_000696425.1 Galeopterus variegatus
GCATAAAGTTAACATTTCCTAAATGGTAATTTCAGAAACTAGGACATTAACCTTTAGAAAAAACAAAAAAAGAAATATATTGGAAGTTTGCTCTAGTATTATTAGCTTCAGTCAGAATTTTGAATAAGAAGCATATCTCTTGGACCAACCTAAAGCAGTGCTATTCATGAAAAACTAATAAAACTTCATAAAAAAACAGTCTTACTTACAAGGTACATTCACTTAAAAATGTATTAAAAAGCATTATCTAGAGTTATGAAATAAAACAGCACAAAAATTAAGCATATGTATTTTTCAAGTTAAATTAGAGTGTTTTTCTAGAAGAAATTGTGGCATCTAATTGATAGAATGTAAAGAAAAC
This sequence comes from Galeopterus variegatus, assembly GCF_000696425.1. Taxonomy (NCBI): domain Eukaryota; kingdom Metazoa; phylum Chordata; class Mammalia; order Dermoptera; family Cynocephalidae; genus Galeopterus; species Galeopterus variegatus. The sequence continues at coordinate 9,001 of NW_007729698.1, forward strand.
GTATTACTATCTAGGTGACAAAGTAACAATTTTATATAAACAAGATAAAAAATTCTAAAATTAAAATATCCTATAAAATAATTACACAGAATAAATATAGATCATATAAAACCTTCTAAACACAAACTAAATAACCTGCTTTTACAGTAACCTGTAGCATTACTACAACAATGTTAGCAAATGGGTTGCAATGGGAAGGGTTACTGATGGGCAGAAAACATAGAGGCCATCTTTTGGAATCTGGGGTGTTGATTAAGAGTTAAGTATTATCTTGTCCAAATGGGACAAGTATTATCTTGTCCAAAAGCATCTTGCAGAATATTTAGAAACTGAAACCTATCCCATTGAAACCAGCTGTAGACTTAAGTGCTAAGACAATCCATTCTAGTCAGGTGCTCAGCAATGAATCAGGGCTGGAAGTCACTGGTACAGCACGTTACACAGCTGCAAGCTCAAGGCTTGGACTCCAGCTCTTGATCAAGGCAGTGGAGGTACTTGTGCTTCCTCTAATATGAAGCTGTATAAACCCTAGCCCAGAAGACTGGCTCTCTCTTCTGGAATCTGAATTCTTGCTTCACTCATTAATTACGTGCAGCCTTAAATTGTGATCGGTAAATAAGAAAATTATGTAATTGCTGCCCCCGTCTCTTTATTTTTCCCTATAATACTGTTTCAGGTCCAGTGTACCTATTTGCTGATCAATCAGGCTTTTGTTGCTTAACAATCACTCTGGGAAAGTAAGGTGATATGCTTCTGGTGCTCAGTTACTCGGAAATTTTACCTATTATGCATACTTCATAAATGAAATGAGAACTTGTAAACATGTTGTTAATAAGTTGTTGCAACAGATACTGCTTATAGTTATATTTTCATTACTAGATTTTAAGCTCCTAGAACAAAAAACTGTTTTATTCATTGAATGAAGTTATTCATTTGTAATATACCAACACATAAACTATTGTCATAGTCTGACTCCAAGGTGGCTTCTAATTATCCCTGCTTTTTGTGGTTCATGCTTTTGTGTGATTCCCTCACATTCCCTCTTAAATATAGAAAGTAAATTTATTTATTTGTTTATTTAGCAAATGCAAAGGGAAAGATTACTGGCTTGGAAGTAAGGCAGGAGATTGATTTTCTTCTGTAGAGTTCCTAATTTGCTCTGTAAATTTTATTAACTTAGGGCTTTATTTTTATAAAATGTCCTTCTCTCGATATGGAAAAATGACCCCTTGAGCCCTTGATTCTAACATATTTCAATATTATTTATAGTTAAAATACAGCAACAAATTCTCAAAGTAAAATTTAATAAAGACATACGGTCTCAATCTTTCTATAGATTTTATAAATATGAGTATAGAAATATTCTTAAAGAAGAATAAGGGTTTTTTAAATTTTTTTTTACATATCTGAATTAAATTACACAGAAGGCCACAAAATATAGATGTTAATTTATCAGCAAGGGTTCTGAAGTAAGCTTGCTTGGATTCAAGCCCCAGCACCTCCCCTTATTACTTGTGTAAATTGGACAAATTACCTTCTGTTTCTGTATCTTTGTTTCCTGATCTGTAAAACTGGTATAATGATACCTAATTTATACAGTCGCTGTGAGGAGTAAATGAGTTAAAAAAGAGCTTCTGGCAAATGATGAAGTTCAGTATATATTAACTATCACAGTTATTATTGTTATCAATGAACAATTTACTTGACTGTGTACGTGCCACTGTATGTACACATACACATACAGTGGTATGTACAGGCAGACCTCCGTTACAAAAGAAAATGTAACATGACCATTAAATTCATATACAGCACAATATAGCAGCATAAGTAGTGACAGTAGTTGCTTTGGGTTGAATTGTGCACCCCCACAAAAACATCTGTCCATGTCCTAACCTCCGGAACTCATGAATGTGACCTTACTAAAGGGTCTTTGCAGATGTAATTAAGCTAAGGATCTTGACATAAAATTATCTTGGGTTATTCAGGTGGGACCTAAATCCAATGACAGGTGTCCTTATAGGAGAAAGAAGAGAAGACATGAAGAAGAGAC
>NW_007729698.1:11521-13354 GCF_000696425.1 Galeopterus variegatus
GACCTAAATCCAATGACAGGTGTCCTTATAGGAGAAAGAAGAGAAGACATGAAGAAGAGACGTCCATGTAAAGATTGGAGTTATGCAGTTACAAGCTAAAAACCACCTGTAGCCACCAGAATCTGAAAGAGACAGGGAAGGATTCTCCCCTAGAGCCTTTGGAGGGATCAGCGTCTTGCCCACACCTCGATTCTGCACTTCTGGTCTCAAAAACTGTCAGAGGATAAATGTCTGTTGGTTTAAGGCACCAAGTCTGTGGTCATTTGTTACGGCAGTCCGAGGAAACTAGCAAAGTGGAAGACTGGCTGATTCCACCTTTTATTCCACAGGGCGTTATTACTTTTTGTTCTCCATTTTCTTGCGCTAGGTAAAACTGATGTCTGACAACAGTAGACCTTCAATTTCACTGACTAGTAGCTGAATCTGCTAAATGTTTTTGATTAAACCGCTGTATGTGGCTATCAAGGGATCCAATTTAAAAACTAGAACCTGGGATATTTTTTCAGCCTACAACACAGTGTCCAGTGTTCTTGATTCAGTAAGTAGACAATACCAGGCAGTGAGGGTGTGAGGGGCGTACGGCCGTGAGGAGTGCAGGTTGCCTTGAATGAGATCTACTTGAGATATTTTAACACCCCCAAGAGAAATGACACTTTTATTAAAAGATTTTTATTTTCCCATAAGAAAGTTAAATTCTTATAAACATCTTTCTAAGCTGTCCTTGATCATTCTTTTCTTCCTGACGTAAATTGTTCTGGTAGAAATAGACAACATCTTTAGTTTGAAATTAGCTATTAATATTGCTAGAAAATGTGTTGCAGAAGACCAGTTGAATGGGCATTATGGATTGGATTTTTTTAAACTCATCATCATTTATATTAATATTTTTAATACAAGCATTTACTCTCTAAGTGCTCAAATATAGAAGAAAANAAAATCAACATACATCTCTTCTACATACACATAACTTGCAGTTGAATTTACATAGATGCATGATTTACGGAGGTTATTTGTAGAGTTAGAAACTCTGTTTCCTCCAGGCCTGACCAATTTGCCTTTACATAAAAATAAAGTTAGAAAGCCAAACTGACTGCAGAAAGCCTATCTGTAAAAATGAATTCTTAGACGTTATATTACATAGTTTCCTTATTCTATGGTATACCTTAAAAGCAACTTTCTGGAACAAGCTCTAGAAGAGCACATTTCCAAATTGAATTTCTGACCAAATTTTATTATGGAAAGTGTCTACGTGCGCTCCAGAGGAAGCACTTTAAACCATGTTTAAAAATAAATGGGCTGCCATAAATTCTTCAGGGCTGTTTTCAATTTATTATCACACATTGTGAACTAATGCTTGATCTGTCCTCTTAATATCCATATTTTGTATGCTATATAAACAATATAGTGGACATATTTTCTGCAATAATTACAGTACAAGGACATATTATGTGTTCAAAAATATTTGATAAATAAATGGTATAGACAATGCACATAGACTTATCCATAGTGCATTTCAAAATAATTGAACATAAATACGTGATGTGAATTTTAATTTTGGTTTACAGTAAGAGGTTACTGGAAAAGTTAAGATACAATTTTTATACAGACATAATATTTTAAAATTGTAATAATATTACTGAAAAGTAAGTACATTTTTAGATGGTGTGGATAGGCTTATGTTTTGATGGAGTTTGGATGTGTTGCCCCCTCCAAAACTCATGTGGAAATTTGATCTCCAATGTGGAGAAAACATTGTTGGAAACTGTTTGAGCCATGGGGGCGGATCCCTCATGAACGGATTAATGCTCTCCCTGGGGGAGGGGGGATTAATGA
>NW_007729698.1:14563-15624 GCF_000696425.1 Galeopterus variegatus
TCTCTTGCTTCCTCTCGCCATGTGATCTGCTTGTACCCACCGGCTGCCTGCCACTTTCCGCTACTAGTAGAAGCAGCCTGAGGCCCGTGCCAGATGCAGCTGTCCCAGAATCGTAAGCCAAATATAAACCTCTTTTCCTTATAAATTACCCAGTTTCAGGTATTCTGTTATAGCAACACAAAACAGACTAAAACATGTTTTTTTTTTTTCCTTTCTTTTTACTTTTACACATACCGTATATTTTCTGTAATTATTTTCATTAATAAAAACGTTTTCTTTTTTTTTAATAGGGACCCATTCTGTAATTGTTAGGTAGGATGTTAAAACAATATAAAACTTTACAAAACAGAGGAAAATGTAGGGTAAAATCTTTTTCAATAATATTGTCTGAAGATTTACGTTAATCTCTGACTTCTCAAATTAATATATTCTCACCTTTGTCTTTAATTCAAAATATTAATTTCCTAAAAACCATAGTCAGATTTCTGACTTCACGATATTATTAGAAAACTATACATTTTTAACATTAGATTATTTTAAACAGCACTCAAGTTAAAATTTTTAAAATGATGTAAGTATTTATATTGAGCCATCTTATAATACAAGCTCAGAAGCAGTTCACAGACAATAGTAAATTATTATTAGAGAGAGAATGTACATAGTCTTANCTCAGAAGCAGTTCACAGACAATAGTAAATTATTATTAGAGAGAGAATGTACATAGTCTTAGCCAAAGACTTTAATTTCTTTCATTCTTAAAATTGAAAATATTACCAAAGTGTTTTTAAAAGAGCACAAACTCAAGATGATGAAAAATTTTTGGAAATGGGTAGTGGTGATGTTTACAGAAAAATGTGAATATATTTAATGCCACTGAATTGCACACTTAAAAAATGGTTATAATAGTAAATATTATGTTATGCATATATTATCACAGTAAAAAATGATTATATCTCTCTCTGTTTTTATTCATCAGTAAGAAAAAAAATCACTATTAATAGTAACTGTGGTCTCTTCCTACTGGACGACCATTAGAATACCCTCATGGTTGTTATAATGTG
>NW_007729698.1:15974-16605 GCF_000696425.1 Galeopterus variegatus
CGGTCTGTATGTGGGATCCGAACCCTCGGCAGGAGCATCACCGCGCTCCCAAGCGGCGCACTGTAGCAGTGCGCCACTGGGCCGGCCCAGGAGCAGAGTTTTACAAAATTACTTCAATTAGATTTTCCTGCTTTTTGAAACATATGTTCTCTGAAAATCTGATGTAACTTATGGGTCATGTTCTCAGAAAAATGCACAAGTTCATAAACTCTTAACTTAATATTCAAATTCAATATTTAATTACCATTAATATACAATTTCAACAGAGGGCCTCTGAGATTCATCCATGAATGTTTAAGTTAAGAACCTTCTCCAAAGTAGACAAAATGTTTCTAGGCCAGTAAGATGTGATTGTTATGTGAGTGTATATGCTGTATTTACAATTCAAAAACATATATGTCAACCAAAGGAGGTTAATCAACATTAGATTGTAATGAAAGTTGAATCACCTAGAGAAGTACTGACACCAAGAGAAATTGCTCTAAGAAACTCACCTCCCTTTTGTTGTGATAGGTGTATGTGTTATTTTTAACCTGATGTCACAAGATATTTGTATTATGTAAGGACTTAACTCTTTCTCTGGGGACTGTATTCAACAAGTAAATTCCTGGCTTTGAGCAGATTCCTCATG
>NW_007729698.1:16693-17605 GCF_000696425.1 Galeopterus variegatus
AAAAAGAAATCTGTATTGCAAAAACCCTGTGTATTTAGTGTAACAATTTAAACTATTGATATTAAGAACAAGGAATCTACTAAGTTGTTCTCTAGAGGCAGAAGAGTGTTGTGGATGAGTGGAAGGGCTCTGGAGTCAGTTTGTGTTGGAATTCCAGGCTAGTAGTTGTATGACCTATAGCCAATTACTTATCTTCTCTGTGCTTATGTTTCCTAACGGGAATAATAATAATTTTTGCCACATGCAGTTATGAGTACTGCACATATAAAGTGCTTAGAATAATTTCCAGAATATAGTAAGTACTCAATAATTGGCCATTAACTATTTGGCATGTTAATTTTGGAATTTATCCTAATGTATACTGCTATACAGAAGAATAATCATGAAATCTACTGGGGAATTTACAAATGTAATTTTAGTTATGTTTTTCAATATCTATTTTAGCACACCAATGACTGTTCAAATAGCAAACCCAGCAAATTATGAAAAAAGAAATCAAAATTCCCCTTCTTTAAAATGCCAGTTTGACCATAAATTCATTTAAGATTTTCCAAGTTTTAAATTTTTTTTCCAAATTTAGTCACACTTTAAAATATAAAGCCTCAAACAGACAAATATTTGTGGGTTGTTTATGTTCTTGTGCCTTTTTCATAATATTTCTGTTATTATTGAATTTTGAAATGAGGGTGGGATGAAGGATTTGCCTCTCCTCCTTCTCCTCCTCTTCTGTATTGGAACCAAATTACACAGTTTGTATATTCTGTTCTTAAACTCCTTTGAAAACAAAAATCCTTTGGTCAAATCTTGTGCACCATGGTTCTTTAACATTTGAAACCTGCTATGGTTGCCGGAATAATTTATCATGGAAATAAAAGAAATGCCTTTGGCATATCAAAAGAAAAAAAAAAAAAA
>NW_007729698.1:18160-19156 GCF_000696425.1 Galeopterus variegatus
AAAAAAAAAAAAAAGACAAGAAAAAAAGATGAAAAATCCTGAGCTCACAAATAGGCTATTGTGGAGTTAGAGCTTAAAGAGGAACTGCTATTAGATATATTTCATAATAAGAAAAGACAGGACAATTTTGGCCCCCTCATCTGGTGGGATCAATCCTGTCAGTACCATTTATTTGCAGTCCCTTCTGATTTCTGTGTCCCACAACCCTTTTGCATGAAAATGAACCATAAAGGCAGTCAAAACACCTGCTTTATTGACAAGACCGATTAATGCTTTGATTTATCCCTCTAAGAGTAAGCTAGTCTGCTGCCACAAGGGCCTTCAGTTGGCATATAATTCATCAGACTTTGAAGGTCTTCTTTTCTGGGCCCCAGAGTTCAGCTGTGGGTATCTTTTGTATATCCTAGAAGGTTCTGTTAATCCCCAGAACACTCAGCATAGCTGAAAGTCAGGGTTTTTTAATCAATATTGGTTCAGTTACTTTCAGTTATTAAGTGACTGTAAATTATTGGAATAATTTGAAAGGTCTCCAGTATGCACAGGTCTGCATCTCTCAGGACCTTACTTACCCCGAGAACTCAGAAAAAGAAAATAGGCATTCTATAATTTACTTGAAATTCATTCTCTTTGTTGTCTTCCAAAGTTGCCACTTGTCATATTTTCATTTTTATTATAAAGAGGCAGGCCTGAGAGTGGTGTTCACATCATTAAATAAGGGCATAGTAGTACCCCCTCTATTTCTGGACATGAGGAATTAGCAATCCCTTTCATCTATTCATCTCTTAGGAAAGGGAATGCATCCACAACACTATGAAACCTGAGTAGAATATTGATATTAAAGGACATAATTGTAGAATTCACTAAAATAAGCTAATCCTGAAAATTCAGTAAAGATTCCTGAGATCAGAAGACTTTACTTGGCAAGGTGCCTCTTTCTATTGTCATATTTGAAAGAGCAAATCTATTTTGTCTTTCCTAGTTGAATTGTCCATATAC
>NW_007729698.1:20304-49102 GCF_000696425.1 Galeopterus variegatus
TTTTTTTTTTAGTACTTGAGGAATTTAGTACTTGAGGTTATATCACTTCAGCTCAAATAAGTCTGAGGAAGCTTTTCATGAATGCTCTACAAATTTAGTGCTTTATTTGCTAAAAGAATGAGCCTTCTGTATAGTGATGGTGCAAAATGATACAGTCTTTAGAAAGCTACAATGGAAGGCAATTTCCTACTAAAAAAGACAGAAAGCTATAGAAGGAGATAAATGTTTCAACTCTTATTAAAGAAATTAATATCTAGAATGACACACCTCTGAATATGGGTAATGCATACTGGTCAGCTTCACCAGGAAACTATTTGTTGATGTTCTCTATTACAGGAACACACACAAAAAACCACATTAAATTATGATAAAACTGAGGATAAAGTTTCAATGATATGCTAGAATGACACACCTCTGAATATGGGTAATGCATACTGGTCAGCTTCACCAGGAAACTATTAGTTGATGTTCTCTATTACAGGAACACACACAAAAAACCACATTAAATTATGATAAAACTGAGGATAAAGTTTCAATGATATACTGAAGCTAAAGAGCAGACCAGGATTGTAAAACTAGTCAAACTCCAATGCTAATTGTCTTTCCATCATAGCCCACAGCAGTGGATAGTTTAGGCATAGATGTCGGGGGTTTCTACATGTGCCTTCAGAGAAGTCAAGTAATTAAAGTTCAGAGATCGTTTACATTTTTCAGCTTTTAGAGAGTGCTAGTGCTCATGGTTTCAAAACCTTCTGCAGCTGGTCCTATTCCTGCAAATGTGTGTTTCTGCTGAGAATTTGGCTGTACTCCAAGGACATGCATAGATAAAACCAAAGGCCTGCATACAGTCTTAGCTTCAAATCAGTTCAAAGGCCTGAGGGGACATCCAATTTGTGCTGTATTTATGTTTAGTTAAATTGACCTATTTTAAAGTACCCTGCAGCTTCCTAGCAGGATGAACTTTGCAAGGATTAATAAGTCAAAAAAATAAAAACAAAAAAGCTTTTCTTTTTTTGTGTGGTTTCAAATTGAATTATCAGCAGACAAATAGCAGAGGTCTGCTAAAAAATAATTTGTGGGATTCCTTTGTGTCTTTGTCAAAGAGAAATATTTGTAATTAAAGCAGAAGATTTGCTGAATTTATGAATCTTTTTACATTTGAACATCTAAAAAATATTTTTGATAGGAAAGAAACTAGTGTCAATTGAAATCTGGTGGCATTCATGTAACAAAATTATTAGTAGTATCCAATTAGTAGAGATGAGAAAGCTAAACCAAGTGTCTGTGAGAATAAAGAGGTTGTAGGCATAGTTGTTATGAGTTGAACTCATATACTAGACTGTCTAGACGTGATTCCAGCTATGTCTCTGCTATATATAGGACTTTGACCCAGTTATCAAACCACTTAGATCCTGAATATTCTCATCTGTACATGAGGATTCTAATAGTACCACTTAAAATAGATAATTTTGATAAATGCAAAGTGCCTGTCTCATAGGAAACACTCAGCAAAGTTAACTATTATTATTACAAAAAAAGAGTTAATACTTAGTGAGTGACATAAGATAATTTAACCCCATTCTTAAAAATAAGGAAGTTAAGACTCAAAGTTTGGGAATACCAAGACAGAAATTAAAGAGACTGTATTAGTTCATTTCAGTGGCTTATAATGAAACACCTGTAACTGGATAATTTGTAAGAAAATGAAATTCATTGCTTACAGTTTCAGAGGCTGGGAAGCCCAAAGTCCAGGGAACATCTGGTGAAAACCTTTTTTTGGTGGTAACTCTATAGAAATGCAGGGTTTCACATGATCAATGGCAGAAGTAGAGAGACAGCTAACTACTCACTCCTCCTTTTAAAGCTCTCTACCGTGCCCATCACCACCATTAAAACCATCAATGGATTAATCCATTTACTTGGGCATGGTCCTCACAATCTAATCAACTCTTCAAGGGCCCACCTTTCAATTATTATAATAAGATTCCCACCCTCAACAATTACAGTGGGGATTAAGCTTTGATGAGTTGGGGGAGACATTCAATCCACTGCATTCCACCCCTGTTCCTCCAAAGCTCATGTCTTTTTCACATACAAATATATTCATTTCATTCTCAGAGCCCCAAAGTCTTAACTTGTCCCAGCTCAAAAGTCCAAAGTCAGACCTCTGAAATCAAAACAAGTTACCTACTTCTAAGATACAATGGTGTGACAAGCATAGGGTACATGTTCCCATTCAAAAAGGGAGAAATAGGCCAAACAAATTGGGGTAAGAGGTCCTAAGCAAGTCTGAAATCCAGCAGGGATCAAATCTCAAAGTTGGCAAATCATGTACCTTGACTCCATGTTTGATGTTCTCTACACACTGGTGTAGGGGTTGGGCCTCCAAGTCCTTGGGTAACTCCACTCCTATGGCTTTCCTGGTTTCAGGCCATATTTCAGCTCTCCCAGGCTGGCATTGCATGCTGGTAGCCCTGTTAAGTCTGGGGTCTCCATGATGGTCTTGTTCTCACAGCACCACTAGACATGGCACTGATGGGATTTTTCTGCTGCAACTCCAAACCCACATTTCCACTCAGCATTGCTCTAGTGAATGCTATCTGTGGTGACTCCACACCTGTGACAGATCTGTTCCTGGATCCCCAGGCTTTTCCATATATCCTTTGAAATTGGAGTGGAAGCTTCTAAGCCTCCACAGCCCTGGCATTCTGCAAGCCTGTGGACAACACTACATGGATGCCTGCAAGGCTTCCTGCTTCTATTTTCCAAAGCTGCGGGTCCAGCCACACCAGGAGCCAATTTAGCCACAGCTGGAGTAGCCAAAGCAGCCAGAGTGCTGGTGCAGGTACCAACATCCTGAGGCAGTGTGGTCATCAAGCCCGTGGAGGGTGCCTTGGGCCTGTTCCCTGAGACCATTCTGTTTCCCCAGGCTTCTGGGTCTGTGATGGAAGGGGCAGCCTTGAATATCTCTGAAATGTCTTTAAGGTCTTTTTTCCCTTCTTTTGTTAATCCCTTTCTTCTGTATCAATCTACTCAGCAAATGGTTGCTGGGCTATACCCTTGAATTTTTCCCCTGAAAATGCTTTCTACTTTTCTACGACATGGCGAGGATGAAAATTTTCTAATTCTTATGCTCTTCTTCCCTTGTAATTATAAATTCTAGCTTTACATCATATTTTTGCCACCATAACACAGTGCAGCTGTTACAAATAGCCACACAGTTTCCCGAATGCTTTATTGCTTAGAATTTCTTCTGCCAAATACCCTGGTTCAGCAGCACATTTAAGTTCCACATTCCACAAAACTTTTGGGAATTAACAGAATATAGTCAAGTTCCTTCCAAGTTCATAGAAAGGGTGATCTTTGCCCCAGTTTTTCAAAAGCTTCTTATAGTCTTTACATCCCATATTTCTATCCACATTCTAGTAACCGCCATATAACCAGTCTCTAAGATGTTCCAAACCTTCTCCATTTTTCTTGTCTTCTAAACTCCCACCAATACCAAGGTTTCTCTAGACTGCTCATCCATATTCTTCCAGACTCTCCTCAACAACAAGTTCCAAAGCCACCTCCACATTTTCAAGTATTTGTTGCAAGCAACACCCTACTTCCCCGGTACCAATTGTTTGTATTCATCTATTTCTGTTGCTTATAGCAAAATACCTGAAACTGTGTAATTTGTAAAGAAACAATATTTATTGCTTGCAGTTTCAAAGGCTGGGAAGTCCAAAGTCCAGAGAATGCATCTGGTGAGGACATTTTCTTGGCAGTAACTCTACAGTAATGCAGGGTATTGCATGGCAAAATGGCAGAAGTAGAGAGAGAGCTAACAACTCATTTCTCCTTATAAAGCCCTCAAAACTATGCCCATGGTCACCATTAAAAAAATCAATGAATTAATCCACATACTTGGCCATGGTCCTCACAATCTAATCACCTCTTTAAGGCCCCAACTTTCAATAATTATAATAGGATTCCTACCCCCAACAGTTATAGTGGGGATTAAGCTTCAGTGAGTTTGGGGGGACAGTCAGTCCACTGCATTCTGCCCCTAACATTTGCTCCTTCTAAGGTTATTTAATACCCTGGTTAAGACAAAAATGAGAGTAGGATTAACTGCTTTTTCATGAACATACTTCCATGCCCATGAATATGCTATCATTTGTCACCAAAAGGTTGATGAGCATAATTTAAGAATGATATGTTTGTTATTTAGTACATAACACTGTTGCTATGATTTAAATGTGTTCCTCAAAGTTCATGTGTTGGAAACTTGATCTCCATTAAAGGCTGAATGGGAAGTATTTGGGTTATAGGGGCACTGCCTTCATGAATGGATTGATGTCATTATTGTGGAAGTAGGCTCATTATAAGCGAATGAATTCAACTCCTTCCGCTCTCTCTTGCCCTCTCTTTGCCCTTTTGCCACAGGATGATATAGCAAGGAGGTCTTCGCCTGACCAGCCCCTCAGTCTTGGACTTCACAGACTCCAGTAAATTTCTGTTTGTTATAAATTGCCCAGTCTCAGGTATTATAAAATGAACTAGGAGAATTATGCTATTTCTAAAAGAGAGTTAATATCATTGTATCCATGGCTTAAAAATCAGAATATTTGGTTTCTGCTAACGTTCACTTTTTTTGCCTCTAGCTACTAGCTTTGAAAATAGATTTTCTTTGTAATTTATAAATTGATAATCTCAATTTATTATGGATGTGCAAGGAAGAATAACGTGCACAAATCTTTGAAAAAAATCTAACATTCTTTATTGTTTTTATATAAAATGTACTTTTATTGAAAAAGCAATACATTTTCTTTAAGGGCATTTGGAAAACAAAGAGTTTAAATAGGAACAAAAAATGCACAGGTAATTCCACCAGCAAAAATCAAATTAATATTTTGTTGCATTTCCTTCCAGTTGTTTCTAGGAATAAAGTGGTTGTTTCTTTATGTAATCATGTCAATTAGGTGTTTTTTTATACAAGGAGGATGATGCTGAAAATATCCCAAATTATCATTCACACACCTCTTTCCCCATGCCTATGATACATGTTTGTACCCCAGGGAAGCAGTATGGTGCTGAAAAAGGTTTAATTGAAAGGAACTGCATGAAAGGGAATTTGGTTTACCCCATGGCTATTTAAGAAGACTTTCTAGAATAGTTTTTAATATTACATGACTCAGCACATTTTTTTAATCCATAAGCATTTAGAGACTTTACTTTAGAAAAGCATTTTTTGCTGTGGATGCCTCAGAAAGAGTTTTAATGGTTTATGCTTACAAAAAAAAAAATCTTCCTTTCTGGGAAAAGAGATACCTGTTGTTTTCTTGCATGTATTAGATTTTTTGAATATTTTTTTCTAATTACTGTTGGTTGAACTAAATGAGGCAACAGGGTCACAAAGCTACATACACAGTCAACCTTTAGAAACCTCCTAGAATGATCTTTTACTAGTGAACACTATTGTTCACAAATGTGAGAACAGTAAGTCGATTATTGGGTTCAGGAGGACAGTTTCTTAATCACACAAGGTGAGTTAGAATCCTGGTTCTCTCACTGTGTGAAAATAGGTGCAGCGGGTGCCTCAGTTTATTTTATAGGGTAGATGGAAAAGATACTGTGGGAACATGAAAGATACTAAGGCAAAGAAATAAAACTGAGTTATGCTTCAATAATATTCTAAAATGTTGCAGGCTTTAAAAAAATTAACTCTTTGTGTGTTTATTTTACTTTTGCAGACTATTCTTTGGGCAAAGATGCTTTGGAAAGAGCATCATCTTTCAAAAAAGCTACATCACATAGAACTTTCACACTAACTGGACGCAGTTGTTCCCAAATGTGAGTCACGTAAACCAACAACCCCATTCTTAATACCATCAGTGCCTGCAAGTAGTAGAAATTTGAAAATTATTTTTTGAACGTGTGATTTTTTTAAATAAATTACCGTGGCTGTTTAGAAGTAGGGATTATCTTTTTGGACACAAACAACATCAATGGGGCAGATAAAAAAGAAAATCAAAATAAAATATAACCATCTCCATTTTCTAGAGCAGGAGTTGGTAAACTTTTCCTGTAGAAAGCCAAACAGAAAATGTTACCTGCTTTGCAAGCTGTGTAATCTCTCTTGCATCTATTCAGCTCTAACATTATGTGAAAACGTCCACAAGTGATGCATAAATGAATGAGTGTGGCCAAGATCCAATAAACTATGTTTAAGGAAACGCTCAGTGGTCCATCTGGATTTGGCTGTAGTTTCCTGACCTCTGTTCATGAGAATAGAGTTATCTTTCTGTGATGATAAACAAACTCAAAAAGTACAAAAGCCAACTAAGGTATTCACTCCTAGGCCTTACAACAATAAAGACTTATTTATTGCACTAAATAACAGAGCCAAAAGAATTGTTTAACCCTCAAACCACTGACAGTTTCTGATAGCTTTTATATCTTATCCTTTGCTATTCGTTGTTATATACTTTGAGGAGATTTCCAGTCACCTTGTTATCACCAAGTTATCATTACATTTCACCTGTATAACATATGAAACTAACTTCCACCTGGCTTATCTGTAACTGGATTAACCTCTTTACCATCCAGTCTGCACTGTGCATCGCAGTGGCCTTTTCAAAATTCTTTGAGCTATTCAAAATATTTCAATGCCTTGCAATTACTCTTGGCATGAAAATAATATTCTCGACCTAGCCTGAGAAGCTCTCTGCAGTCTAACGACCTCTCAAGCTTGATTTTTGTCCTATTTTTTCTCTACTCCAGCCAGAGAAAAATTATTTATATTTGTTGTGCACACTCTACTCCTTCTTTGCAGAATCTGTTCCATCTGCTGCGTATCCATTCTGTTTTTGGTAGAGTCACTGATACCGGGGCTGAGGGTCCTATTTGTCTCAGTCCTTTCCCAAAGTCTGTAAAGAATCAGAGATCTGAGTCAAAAGCACAGCAAAGCTTTAATGAACACAAAGGAAAATACACTTCAAGGGAGAAGTGGGCCAATTCCCTGAGCAGAGAATGGCCCCTTACACAAAAGTTTAGGTTTTTTTTTTATATTACTAATTTTGCATATGCCTTAGCTAACTTGATTGACATTTTGATTGACAGGTTGGAGTTATATAATCTTTTCCCCACTGTGCATATTCCTACCCATAGTTCAATCTGCTGTAATGATATGTATTTACAGATTGCATATTTATAAGCACCTAATGAGCATTAGCATGTTCGAAGGTCACCTAAGGTCTCAAATTATCCCTTCTGCACATGTCCTTCCATCTAGAAAGTCCCTAGTAGGTCCTTGTGGTCAAATTATGGCTTTTTTTTTGTCAAGTTGCCCACAAAAGTGATGGATCTTGGGTGGAGTTTCTGCTAAATTACCCAAAGGTGGACCTGGGTGTAATAATGGAGAAGTTTTAATTTTCTATTTCCCTCTACTGGCTCATGAATAACTAACTGCCTAATAGTCACTTCCTTCCTATGGTCAAGTTAACATTTCCTAACTCTTTTGCTTATATCAAATCCTCATCTGTGCCTTTCTCTACAAGGATTGCAAAAGGAAAATTTGGGGTTTATTTCAGAGATGATTTGATTGGTTCTTTATAATCTGACTGAAAGTATCATAAAGCTGTAGGGGATATTTGATTTATGTTCACTCTTGCATTCCCAGAGCCTAGCAGATGATCTGAAAAATAGTACACACTCAAAAAAGAATAGTTGAAAAAAATTAGTAAATTAAACATCAGACTTTACCTCCCAAATAAGCTCTTAATTAAGAAATTGAGAATTAGAGAACATGGGATAAGGAAGGATGAGAAAAAAAATAAAAATAAAAAATTATCTCAAGTATTTTTAACAACTGATGCAGCTTTTGCTCCCATTTGATTACCTTTTTTAACATAAAATAAAATCATTTTAATATGTTGCTATCCTCTTCATAAACATATGGATTTTTTTTAGTACAGCACTCACAATTTTACTATTTATTGATACTAGATAGTTAGGTTGATATATTGATGTTCCATTTCTAATTACATAGGTTCTACACCTCTAATATATGAGCACAAATATTAGCATACTTTACCAAAGGAACAGATTTTAACATGACCTCATTTTATAAGTTAAACTTGGAAAAAGTCTGCTCAGTTCTTCTCAGGCATCATCAACTAGAAACTAACTTGTAAGAATGTGTTAGTTTGAGTTTAATGTTTGTCACAGAATATATGCCAGCAACTTCTTTGGAATAATAACAACAAGAACAAAAGCACTAGTTTTTGCATGACTTGAAAAGTTCATAAGGATAAATATCCAAAGACCAAAAGAGAACAGAAAAGAAAAGCAACACTTTTATAAATATCATTCAGTTCATGAAGAAGGAGACAGTTTAGTTCCTCAAGACACTAAAATGTTTGTCTGAATAAGTTCATTTATTTTCTTTCTGGTGTTTCTTTTGTACTTCAGCAGTTTATTCTTTACAGTGTGACATTATATAGATTTTTCAAGGTGAAACAAGTTTAAAGTAGAAAATCCATTACCTCACAGTTTTGCATACTTTTTATTTGCTCACAAATTCTAATAATTATTTCTCGTCCACAGGAAGATTACTATCTATCAGAATATATCTAAAATGTGAGAAATATAGTTCAGATATTAAGATGTTTTTCTCAGAATATTTTAATTCACTTAGGATTTGGAGAAAGTTTCCTTAAGAGAATTAAAATGAGGTGTCTTAAGCCATTTTCTGCTGCTATAATAGATTACCACAGGATGGCTATTAATAAAGCATGCAAGTAGAAGTTTATTTGGCTAATGGTTCTCGAGGCTGCAAAGTCCAAAAGCATGGCACTGGCATCTGATGAGGACCTTCGTGCTGCCTTATCCCTTTGTGGAAGAGCAGGTGACTGTGAGACACAGAGAGAGGAAATTGGGTTGAACTCATCCTTTTACTCAGAAACCCACGCCCATGGTAATCAACTCACTCCTATGATAATGGTATTAATTCATTCGTTAAAGTGGCACAGTGTGGGCACACTAGGGGAGTCGAAACCTTAAAGATTCAGGTAGCTTCACCCCTGTGGCTTTGCTGGGATTATCCCATGCAGCAGTTCTCATTTCATAAAACCCTTGGGCAAGGACATAATTTAGCCAAAGTCTTTGCTACTTTATAACAAGAATGTCATTTACTCCAGTTTCCAGTACTTTGTTTCCCATTTGCATCTGAGACTTCATCAGAATGGGCTTCCCTGTCCCTATTTTTACAAGCATTCTAAATGTGACCATTTCAGTACTCTCTAAGAAGTTCCAGACTTTCCCTACAGCTCTCTTCTTCTGAACCCTCACCAGAATTGCCCTTAACACTTCGGTTATGGCAATCTAGGCTTTTGCTAGCCTTCTCCTCCAAATTCTTCCAGCTTCTACCCTTTACCCAGTTCCAAAACCACTTTCACATTTTCCGGTATTTGTTATCACAACAATCCACTCTTGGTATCAATTTTCTCTCATTTTTTTTTTTCTGCTACTATAACAGAATACCACAGTCTAGGTAATTGTAAAGAATAGAAGTTTATTCTTTAAGGTTGTCTCATGGTTCTAGAGGCTAGGAAGTCCAAGAACAAGGCACTGGCATCTGGCAAAGGTCTTTATGCTGTGTTACCCTATGGCAGAAGGGCAACTGAGAGTGTGACCTAGAGAGAAAATATGGGCTGGCATGACTCTTTTCATCAGGAACCTACTCCAGTGATAATGGCATAAACCCACTGATTAGGGCAAAGTCCTCATGACCTACTCACTTCCTGAAATAGAGGCTAGGAAGTCCAAGAACAAGGCACTGGCATCTGGCAAAGGTCTTTATGCTGTGTTATCCTATGGCAGAAGGGCAACTGAGAGTGTGACCTAGAGAGAAAATATGGGCTGGCATCACCCTTTTCATCAGAAACCTACTCCAGTGATAATGGCATAAACCCACTGATTAGGGCAAAGTCCTCATGACCTACTCACTTCCTGAAGGTGCTAACACCTCTCGACACTGTTACAATGACAATTAATTTTCAACATGACTTTTGAAGGGAACAGTCAAACCATAGCAGTGGGGAAAATCTGATTTTGGTAAAATATTACAAAAACAAGGAAATCATAATTTAGACTTATAAAAAGTTACTAATTTAATTAATTAGTAACTCAAAGTAAAGAAGTAATTTATATTTTCTATTTGTAGGTAAGAGATACAGGATTTCTTTTCAGAAAATAATACCTCTGGTAATCAAAGAATAGAAGATAGTGAAAGTGTTATGAAACAAACCTTCTATGGATTGGAATTATCAGAAAAAAGTACACAAATATCATTTTAATTTCAACTTTATCCATTTGGTCATAGGGCTACATTTCATACTCATGAGCTATAAGATAATCTGGGGACCAATTTAAAAAATAAATGAAATTAATCGAGTTTGCTAAGTTTACCAAATTTGTCCTAAAATTCCAGAGATAAACCTCAATCTTCTTGTTTCACATTCTGAAAGTTTTGAGTCATGTTAATAAGTAGCAAGCATCCAATCATCCTTGAAAACAGTATTCTTAGAACTTGTCTAACTGGGAAACATAGGGAAAAATCCAAATTCTCCGTAGAAATTTATTTGCTTTTGGTAGTACCAAATGCTTTCTATTTTCTTTATTTTGGTAAGGCTTATACATTATTTTTTTAAAATGTTTTTGTAAATTATTTTAAAGTTCAATGTTGATACTCAATTGTTATCTGAAAAGCAAAATGTAGAAGTGAAATAAACAAAACAGTGTGATTAGAAAAAGAGCCAAAACCTAAATCCCTGAGAACAGTAAAACAAAGTCAGTTCCCTAGATCCAATGGCATGTTTTTATTTCTAATTTTACCTGACATTTAAATCTTACTTGACAGTATTAATCGCTCCTTCACTGCAACAGTGCACTTGGTCTATCTTGCACTGCTCAGCCTTGGTTTCTCCTTAGTTCTCTAGCTGCTTTTTGCCAAGGTGCTTGATTGGCTCATTCTCCTCCATCCAACATTTTAATATTAGAAATCCTCAGAGTTTACCCTCAGTCCAAATTCCCTGTATCTCTTACTTTCTCTCGTGCATTTGCTAATTTATCTCTCTACATCAGTCATCTCCAATAATCTCCCACAGTTCCTCAATTCTTTTAAAGCTCAAATCTCATTAGGTCTCTCCTCTACTCAAAACCCTTGAATAACATCTTTCCTCTTAGGAAAAAGATCAACATCTTTTAAATGGTCAAAGCGGCTCTTCGTTAGTTTGGCTCGTGCTTCTCTCTCTAGCATCATTTTATGCAGCTCTTTTGCTTCAGGGGCAAAAAGTCATTTACTGGACTTATTTTGATTCCTCAAACACACTTCTTTCTGCTTCTGGGTCCTTACATATGCTGTGCTCTGCCAGAAAGGCTACCCCACACTGTTTATTAATTCTCTACTTATCTTTCAGATCTCAGATGATACAGGGTACTTCAAAAAGTTCATGAAAAAATGTAATTAAAATATAAATCTTTCCATGAACTTTTTGAAGACCCCTCGTACAGTTAGGATGATTTTTTTTTTTATTATTAATAAACTTTACTTCTTAGAACAGTTGTAGATTTGCAGAAAAACTCAGAGTGACCATATTTTGTCCACTCCTCACACATGGGGTTTATACTATTATATTAACATTTTACATGAGTATAGTATGTTTGCTACAATTAATGAACAAATATTGATATACTTAATAAAGCTCATAGTTTATTCCAGATATGTTAATTTTTAATAAGTTTAATCGTCTAAACCTTTCAGGAGACCATTTACCATGCTACCTTTTGATTGGTCCACACTACTAACTTACATTTGACTTTTCTTCTTTATTTACTTAGAAAACCTTCGTTTTTCAAGGAGCGCCGCCGCACTTCCCAAGCGGCGCACTGTAGCAGTGCGCCACCGGGCCGGCCCAACCTAACTGATTTCACATGCATATTTTTACATCATTACGTGTATTTCTTACATCATTGAAATTATATTATGCTTTTAACTGTTCACATTATTTCACAAACGTCTTTGTAATTATCATTATCTTCATAATTACAATTTTATGCCTACAAAATTTTTATCTAAATAGATGTACAAAAATACTTAACTATTGCTCTGTTTTTGTACATTTAAGATATTTAGAATGGTCTGCAATTATAAATAATACTGCAATTAATATTTCGAAATTAAATTTTCCTCTGTTGAAGTATTTCGTTTGTGCAAATTCCCCAGGGTGGGTAATTAATGGTATTCTTACCTCTGTGTATTTGTTAGGCATTAACGATCTCTATCTCAAGTAATTAAATAATAGCTTATACTAAATTTTAGTGACCTAATGCATGGATATGTATAAAAATTTTAAACAGCACATGTGCACAATGCTCAGAGAGTAACACGAATTAGTGAGACATGTCCCTGGGCTCTATTTATAGACCATCAGGGTAAGGTAGGATGATCCTTTTGAAAGGCAGCTCTTCATTGAATAAGAATAACAAAAGCCAAACTGTAGTACTTCAAACTTAGTTTTCCAGAACAACATACTAAATAGGCAATAATTTGTAAAGAATTACCAATTCAATCAATACTGAATACAGTGTAAGTTTAAAAAAACTTCTTTTATTGAGCTAATTGTGCCTTCCTAGGGTATGAATAAGAGCTTTAGACTTTAATTCCAAGCTATGCAATTAAATTGTATATTCCTTTCTTGGTGCTTAGACATTAGCTAGAATCAATTTTTTTCCCAGGTCTCATGAAGGTCTTGGACAAGTTACATGTGACAGTTATCTCAAATGCAATACCTGATGATCTTGGAATTAGTGACATTAGAGCTTGCCCATTTCACTTGGAAATTATAGAAAATGATATTATAACCCTCAGCAGAGCTTTGGTTTAGTTTAACCGAAAATCTCTTTTTACCAGCAATGCCTAAGTTGTCACAGATATTGATTGATTGCATCAGATAAATGCAAGTATACACAATAAAACTCAGAGATTATGGCTAAAGTATTACATAAAAAGCCAAAGTTTTCTTATTAATACAAGATGTAAAATCTCCTTCAGTAAAATATATACTTTTCCCTTTAAAATTAAATTTAAAAATAGAATAGAAAATTTTTTTCTGATGCAACTCAGGGTTTAGTTACTAATTTTAAGCCACTTTTTCATGGTATATAATAAAACTGGGATAATAAAATACAATTGGCTTGAATAAAGTGTTTGTGTTTTCTTGCATTCTTTAATATACTAAATTTATGAGGCATTTTTATAAATGCATACAATATGTTCTTCAAAATGCAGAATTATTAGAGTGCCTATTTCTCATCACATAATTTGTGATTTACCAATATTAACTTTATTCAAACAGATCATGTTCCATACCCCAGTCCCCACTATCCCTATTGCTAACAGCAAATTCATACTCATTGATTTTTGGTGTTTTCATGTAAATTTTGTAAAAATCAAGTTGGCTAAACTTTGAGTTACTTCAAATTCTAAAAAAGAATGTTTCCTTTTTTCTTTTTTACTTGCTTATAACCATTCTTTAACTTCCACCTCCAATCCCCACAGATTGACGAGAAGTCCACACTCTTATGCTGCCCCAGCTGTAAAACAATCACCTGAAATGCTGAGTGAAACATTCTTTGTGGTATCTTCTCCCAAGTCTCTATCCCTTAAGTTATAAAATCTACAGGTGGGACACCTCTAAGAATGAAAAAAGGTAGTAGGAATGTACCTATTCATTCAGAAAGGAGTTGTTGAGGGAAGCTATTTCTTCTTTTCATGCTTGTGAAGATGTGTGCTTGATTTCTTACAAGTCAGAAAGGAGAACTTTATTTCATGTTTTCTACTCATTTGTGATTCTGAGAACTATGTTTAAAACAGGTTGATTTTCTATTTCCTAATCTTACCATTAGGTCGTAACACTTTCACTACTCTTTATAAAATTGATTTCCTCAATAATAGAAAACTTTGAGAAATAAATTTTAGCTGCACACAACGAAATGGGTAAAAAGTGGACCAGACTTTAAAATCAGTAACCTAGTGCTAGATAATAATACAGAAAGCAAGGGATTCATGTCAGGCTTTTGATTCCAAGACATACCAAACCAGGTCATTCTAACTTTTGGACTAAATGTATGTTTTTGTTGTCGCTATTTTCTATGGAAATTTCTGAAGAAGCGGAATAAAAATTGTCAATATAGAAAGAAGAAAAATAATTCAATCCTCTGAGCTTCAACTATGTATTTCATTAAATTGGCATTTGTATGTTTTACGTTTAAAAGGAAACACAAAAGGATTTTTGAAATTGCCTGAGGGCATAGAAAGAGAAATACTGCATGTCCTCACTTAGAAGTGAGAGCTAAAAAAATAGACAAATAAATAAAAAAAGAAAGAGAGATACAGCAATCACAATAATACTTTGAACTTTCAACAGGAGAGAACAGAACTGAGGTTACCAGAGGTGGGAAAGGGGGAGTGAGAAGGAGAGAAAGGGAAGAATTGATAAAGGGCCACAGAAAATGATCACATTGTATAATGTCGGATATACTGATTATCCTGATTTGAGCCTCACATACTGCACACAGATATTGATAGTCAACTCTGTACCCCACATATATGTACAATCACCTATGTTTCAATTAATTAATTTTAAAAATTGCATGAGATTTTCAGAGCAAAACTGGTAAAGAATATCACTGGGGAAGAGCAATTAGGAACACTAAACGCTGAAAATCAGATCGTAACAATTATCTTACAAGAATGCTCATATTTCCTATTCCAGAGGGCAGAAGCAGGCCATCTTCAGGGAAATGACATGAAGGTGGCTTTTGACTCAGTTTGAGTATTTCAGAAATGCAATGAAATGGGATGCCTTGTTAAGTAATGAGCTTCCCATCCCCAGCTATTTTTGAGCCAAAGTCTGAGACATTTAGAAAAAAAAACAACGATGTTTTACAGGTATTTGCTGTGTTAGTGAAAATTTGACTATTTGACATCTCAGTTCTCTTCCAAATCTAAGATTTCATTTTTTCTTAATAATTTCTCTTTGAGGAAGTGCTTTCTAAAACTGCTATTTTGATAAGGTTATTTGTTTTTTAAAGAAAGCATATTATGGTTATTACAAGCAAAGGAATATGTGCCTTTATTTTCAGTTTCTGTTTCTACTTCAGGCTATGTAATATTACATGCCAAATGAATTGAAATGAGAAGAAATTTCAGACCCATCCATTCATGTAGGATTTTTGATAGAGAGTAAAACTCAATACATTTCAACATTTTCTTCTCCCTAGAGATAATTGTAAGTAGTGATTTGAGATAAACAATGTATATGAATAATAATGTAAAACACACCGTGAAAAATATCTATCAATAAAATTTTAATTAAAAATGAAATCACATCATAGAATATGTATATGGTTAATGATAATTTAAAAAGTATTTATTCTATAATATCTAAGAGGTTGTCAGGAATAACTCAGGTTGTCAGGAATAAGGCTGCCCTTTATTTAAAATGTTTGAAGAACAGATTTGCTTCAGCTTTAAAGGCACAGTCACCCAAGGAAATTCATGTGTAATTCATATTTTTAGTGTTGAAAGAGGTCCCACATATTGACTGGCAATTATTTTTTTAAAAGTAAAATAAACTGCAAAGGGCTTAAAATGCTTGTAAAATTATTCCGTCAGTTAGTAGAGAATAGAAGATTAACATCCAGCTTTCTTCCATCAATACTAGTAATAATAATATTGACAGCTAACAATTGATATGGTGCTTATTATGGCAGACATTTTTTAAGCACTTTATGTGGCTATCATTTATTATTCCTAACAACCTCAAGAGAAATACTGCTTTATTTTATAGATGAGAAAATTGAGGCACAGAGAAATAAAGTGATCGACTGAAGGCTATTTGGGTAGGAAGTTTTAACCTTGAGATTGGAATTTCCAGCATTCTGGTTACAGAGTCTGAGTTCTGAACTATTGCACTATATTGCCTCTCCTAATTAAAGTGTTTGGGTCATTCTTTAAAACATTTTATTCATAAAATATTTGAGGATAACAACAAGTAAATGGAAGTTGGCTAGGGAATTTACTGTGTGGGGTTCAGATATCCTGGATGAGAATTAAAAGATGTTTCAAGGTCTTTTCTAGGCACCCTGGGGGCCTCTGCTGGAATCCTGGAATTTGAAGACCATGCTGCAAACATTAGAGTAGACCTTTGAGGCTTGTCTGAGGAACTATCTTCTAGCCCCTGAAAAATTATTTCAAATGGAAACACGTGTGACTGTTCTGGGATTGTTGAGAAAAGCAAGTGGAAGGACCGGGAGAGCCCAGAAAGCAAAGGTGGAAGAATTAGTCAGCATTTACTAGAATCTCTGCAAAGGGCACAGGTCATGGTTAGCATTATCAACTAGAAAAATCTGCCCAGTGATCTCACTGAGACTAGGGTTTTTAAAGTGTAGTCTGATGTTTCCTTCAGGTCCAGGAATCCCAAGGCATATCACGGAACATGGAAAGAAAAGCAAATTGAGAGAAGCAGAGAGTAATATAATAGAAATTTACAGAGAGGGCGTCAAAGAAGGCCTTGCAAAGTTAACAAGAGCAGGAGCAGGAACAGGAGCTGCAACTCTTAAGGTGTGGGCTGCAATTCCTTTTTACATTAGATAAACTAATAAACACAGAAAGAAGAGGCCCATTTGGTTGGTTCTCCAGAAGAAATGGGGAATCGAAGAAGATGACACATGGCCCAGAATAGGAAAAAGAACAAGAACAGAAGTAAGACAGAAATAGTGATGATGGGCACCACTCCAGGGAAGTCAGTGTCTGGTGGGCTAAGCTAAACACTTATGCTTTTGTTTTTTTATTTTTTTATTTGCTTTTTGTTTTAGTTACTGTTTTTACATAGTTGCATTTTGTTGTATACTTGTATCTAAACTTTTTAGTCCGCTCATATGCTGCTTCCCAATGGATATATTCTTAATCACCTCAACTAAACTTACTGCACCTGAGCAGCCCCAGGGGTTGTAGGTAAGCATGCAGTATTTGCTCTATTAGCACACAATTAGAGCGGGGCTTACATAAAATGAGAAACAGGTAGATAAATTCAAATTGTGCTTCATTAGAGAATATTTCTGAGCTTGGCCTTTTAATATTATTGCCAGAATGATTAATTCTATGAAGAAAACTTCAATATCCTAAGGTTTTTCCAATCCATACATTTTTCCCCTTTCCTTTTCTCTATTGTATTTTCAGAAACTTGGCTTTATGTAGAGATTGCAGGAAGTTTTTCTTTGTTTTATTTTGTTTTGATTTATTTGTTTTTAAAATTTTTAAATGAAGACATATTTATAGGATTTGCTCAGAGGGTATTCATTTGAATTATCACTGAAAAGGTTGCCGTCAGAGAGAGGAAATCATTAGAGAGTGATTCAGTACAACATGCCCTTTTGTCTAACAAGAATTTGCTTCTACATGTCTCTTAAGTTTGTTGCTCAGAGAGAGTGGCAGCACGTTCAATTATTCATGTTTTCTAATTAAACCCTGCTGATTGTGTGTACGTTTTGGAGGGAATGTGTTCTTAATGTTTTTCACTACAATAATTTGTCAGTGACATAAGTCTTTTTAGGATCCTTTGTAACGTGTTCATCGGGTTTAGAACTCTCATATAGATATTATCTATCATGCTGAAGGTCTCTAACTTGTTTATTTCATGTCTTGTTTGGAGATGACAACAACATCTGGTTTTTTGCTAATGACCTTTTAGCTACTGTCTGTATTGGAAATATCGGGAAATTGCAAAGCACTGTTCTTTTGCTCTGCAGTTATTTAGCAGTTGCCATGGAACAGTAAAACTGCATTCCTTTCAAACCTGAGCAAAGTGATTCAAATATCATATTTATATACTTTTCTCTTCATTTTAGTTGCTGTGTGGATCAAAATTGTCTCATACATAAAAATTGGCCAGTTTTCATTACTTTTGGCAATATTCATCCTCTAATCAAAAGAATGTTTGATTTTATTTATTCCTTTCAAACCTGAGCAAAGTGATTCAAATATCATATTTATATACTTTTCTCTTCATTTTGGTTTCTGTGTGGATCAAAATTGTCTTATACATAAAAATTGGACAGCTTTCATTACTTTTGTCAATTTTCATCCTCTAATCAAAAGAATGTTTGATTTTAAACATGAATATTTCCCCATTATATCTTCTCATTAAACTCCCCTAAGGTGAATCTTCCAAAAGCTTAATCAATGTATGATTCCTGCGGGGAAAATAGAATAATTTAGTCAGGCTCCCTCGCTCAGGTCTGGCTGGGCTGGGGATTGAGCAGCACATTTCTTGTAAACAAATTGTGTGTGGGTGGAGTTAGTGCCCATGTGTGCCAATGTATCTTTTTAGTTTTGTAGCTATTACGTGTTCTGCAGTTTGAAGCAGGCTGGCCAGCAGAGAGCTCAGTGTAAAAATAGAGCGTGTTTACTCTGCTGGCAGCTGCTCAGTCTCAGTTTTTCTTTGGACTTTGCTGGTACCAATTGAGTTTCTGAGTTTCTCCTTTATACTCCCTAGCTCCTAGATGTGTGTGTGTGTGCTGAATAAAGACTATTCCTACTTTAGCCAAGGCTCCAAGGACCTTTTTGCTGGTCACCTAGCTCATAGACCTGTGTGTGAAGGGTTTGTGAACAGACTCGAGGGGTCTGTGAGCACCATACCCTAGCTCTAGCTCTACAATTCCTTAAAACACTGAAATTTAAATTAATATATTCCTATCCCCTCGAGTCAAAATGATTATATGCATATCTAATCATTTCATTCTTGTCTTTCCTTAACATTTATGGTCCTAGTACATGTCCTTTATCATATAGTTTATTTAATTAGTAAAAATACAATGTGAATATATTAAACCATATAAATCTACTGAAAGTACTTTCAAGTTGGTTAACATACAAAAGTACAGCTAGACAGGAGAAACCATGTCTAGTGTTCTATAGAACTTCAATGTGACTGTAATTAACAATTTATTGTATAGTTTCAATTAGCTAGAAGGGAGGATTTTGAGTATTTTCAACACAAAGAAATGGTAAATGTTTGAGGTAATGGAAAAAAAATCAGTGGTTACAAGGGTTTCAGGGGACGAAGGAGGGAGGAAAGATGGAAGGGAGTGAGAGGTGGACAGGTGGAGCACTGAGGATTTCTAGGGCAGCAAAACTATTCTGCATGATACTGTAACGGTGAATACATAACATTATGTCTTTGGCAAAACCCATAGAACTGTACAATACAAAGAGGGAACCCTAATGTAAAATTAAGTTAACAATACCATATCAGTATTGATTAACAATTGTAACAAATGTACAACACTAATGCAGCATCTCAATAATAGGAGAAACTGTATATGTGGGTAGTGAATGATTTCTTTCTGTTTCGTTTCTCTGTAAAACTAAAACTTTTATAAAAATAAATAAAAATAAATAAGTAAAAATATAGTACTTTCATAATATTTTGCATATTATCCATTGATAAGACTGAAATGAACAGTCTACTTATTCTAAACAATAAAAAAGTGACATTAGGATAAAGTTCTGAATCATCCATTTAGGCTAACACTACTATTCAGATTACACAGAAAAATTGCCACTCTCTTATTTGGTGGGAAAACATCTCAACTTTGGTGTTTTCAAAAAGTAAATTTTCTTGATTTCTCTTTCTGCATGTTCACTATTGGTGAATAGAAATGCTACCGATTTTTGNCCAATAACAATAAAGGAGATTGAAGATGTTATCAGAAAGCTCCCAACAAAGAAAAGCCCAACAAAGAATGTTTGATTTTAAACATGAATATTTCCCCATTATCTCTTCTCATTAAACTCCCCTATGGTGAATCTTCCAAAAGCTTAATCAATGTATGATTCCTGTGGGGAAAATAGAATAATTTAGTCAGGCTCCCTCGCTCAGGTCTGGCTGGGGATTGAGCAGCACATTTTTTGTAAACAAATTGTGTGTGGGTAGAGTTAGTGCCCATGTGTGCCAATGTATCTTTTTAGTTTTGTAGCTATTACGTGTTCTGCAGTTTGAAGCAGGCTGGCCAGCAGAGAGCTCAGCATAAAAATAGAGCGTGTTTACTCTGCTGGCAGCTGCTCAGTCTCAGTTTTTCTTTGGACTTTGCTGGTAGCAATTGAGTTTCTGAGTTTCTCCTTTATACTCCCTAGCTCCTAGATGTCTGTGTGTGCTGAAGAAAGACTATTCCTACTTTAGTCTAGCTCATAGACCTGTGTGTGAAGGGTTTGTGAACAGACTCGAGGGGTCTGTGAGCACCATACCCTAGCTCTAGCTCTACAATTCCTTAAAACACTGAAATTTAAATTAATATATTCCTATCCCCTCGAGTCAAAATGATTATATGCATATCTAATCATTTCATTCTTGTCTTTCCTTAACATTTATGGTCCTAGTACATGTCCTTTATCATATAGTTTATTTAATTAGTAAAAATACAATGTGAATATATTAAACCATATAAATCTACTGAAAGTACTTTCAAGTTGGTTAACAGATACAAAAGTACAGCTAGACAGGAGAAATCATGTCTAGTGTTCTATAGAACTTCAATGTGACTGTAATTAACAATTTATTGTATAGTTTCAATTAGCTAGAAGGGAGGATTTTGAATATTTCCAACACAAAGAAATGGTAAATGTTTGAGGTAATGGAAAAAAAAATCAGTGGTTACAAGGGTTTCAGGGGACGAAGGAGGGAGGAAAGATGGAAGGGAGTGAGAGGTGAACACGTGGAGCACTGAGGATTTCTAGGGCAGCAAAACTATTCTGCATGATACTGTAATGGTGAATACATGACATTATGTCTTTGGCAAAACCCATAGAACTGTACAATACAAAGATGGAACCCTAATGTAAAATTAAGTTAACAATACCATATCAGTATTGATTAACAATTGTAACAAATGTACAACACTAATGCAGCATCTCAATAATAGGAGAAACCGTATATGTGGGTAGTGAATGATTTCTACTTTCTGTTTCGTTTCTCTGTAAAACTAAAACTTTTATAAAAATAAGGAAAATAAATAAAAATATAGTACTTTCATAATTTTTTGTATATTATCCATTGATAAGACTGAAATGAATAGTCTACTTATTCTAAACAATAAAAAAGTGACAATAGGATAAAGTTCTGAATCATCCATTTAGGCTAACACTACTATTCAGATTACACAGAAAAATTGCCATTCTCTTATTTGGTGGGAAAACATCTTAACTTCGGTGTTTTCAAAAAGTAAATTTTCTCTTACAGACTGAGTGTTTGCTATTCACAAAGAATATTTTTTTTCCTACTTTTCTCTTATAGAATTTACAGGGATTAAAGAATATATCTTGAATGAAATGATGGGTCTTTAATAAAAATAAAACTTGTAGACTTATTTGATATACAAATATGTATTAAAATTAGTATATTCTCTCAATATTTTTATATTTTTATGTTTTTAGTAACAGGTATAATATGGCACCTTGAATTAGAATAGAAAAAAAATGTATTCAGAAATTACCTGAATTTTATCTAAACCTGGAAGTGAAATTTAAGGCAGTTTAGATATTTTCTGCATTTTGTTGACAACTTAATATTTAATTTTCAAAGAAAATATTAATTATTTTGCTTACTAAGACAGAAACAATGTGAAAGAAAAACAATTTCAAGTTTTGGAGCAGATCTTTATACATTACCTTAACCAGTTTAAATATGTTTTTAAATGATTGCAATATTATATACAACCTATTAAGAAAGAAATTCAAATAATGTTATGCATGAAAATAGCAACTAAATACTAGAATAAAAGTCAAATATGGGAGCATATGACATTATATTTGGAATTTGAGTAGTTTCAAGAAAAAGACAGGATAGATTCTCTGACAAAATATTTATCTCATATCTATAGTGACCATTTGATTAAATTCTTCAAATTAGTCCTTGAATAACACATAACACCACTTAAGAAATAATTGACTCCTGAAATGCTGTGTTGAGAAAGAATTTCTTTGGAGCATAAACATTTTTATAAACTTTCTAGAAATTGTTCATTCATAAAGGGAAGACTGTGTTTGGGATAATTCTGAAGTAGATAAAACTTTACTGTGGAAATTTTGTAATGCTCAGTAGAATTATTAGACATCTTATTGTTTGCATTTTATTTTCTTATATATTGCCAAGATGTTTACAAATAGTAGTAACAGTGATTTAAATAAGATTAGGTGATGACAATTATTTATACCATTTCATGATGTCTCTAGAGAATTAAATATCTAGAATATAATTTGAACTTGGATTCCGTTTATAGTATTTGTTTTTACTTTTGCAAATGAAGGAGTTTATAAAACAGATTCTCTGAATGAACTTTTTAGATAGATTTTGCTAAGACTACAGAATGTTTTTGGAATGTACTCCTATTACATTTTCTGTTAAAAAGTACATAAATAGGTTTTAGGATGTTGTTGTCAGGGTGAAGTTAGGCCAAAATTTTTACCTTTCTTAATCTTCAAAGTATTAGAGTAGAATCAGTTTTCATTGAAATATAATATAAGCAATGAAATAAATATCTTCATTTATATTTTATTTAAACCACTTACCTATGGAAAATAACTATTATTATCTTCAATGTACAGACAAGGAACTTGAAGAAATAGGCATATTCTGAGTCACACAAGTAGAATGCAAAAAGCTTTAAAATTCTTAG
Source organism: Galeopterus variegatus (assembly GCF_000696425.1). Classification (NCBI taxonomy): domain Eukaryota; kingdom Metazoa; phylum Chordata; class Mammalia; order Dermoptera; family Cynocephalidae; genus Galeopterus; species Galeopterus variegatus. The sequence continues at coordinate 43,087 of NW_007729698.1, forward strand.
TCCGAGGTCATTACGTCCTAGCTAACTCTTAAATCTATATGACCCCACCCCCAAATTTATACAAACGCAGTGACTCATAGAGGGAAAAGTCTAGAGCCTTAAAGATATTCAAGTGATGTACTACCAATATACTACCATTGGATACAAACTTATCCATCTCCATCTATATGTTCTTTGAAATAGGTAACACACAAATGACTTTGGTTGGATTTGGAGCACTCCTGTGTTCATCAGTGGTTTCCTCTTTTTCAAAACTTGTTCTACTGGTTTCTAAATGCTCTTTTCTGGTTTTCTTCCCACCACTCTATTTGTACCATCAAACCTCTTTCATAGACCTCTTTTAACACTGCCTGTACGTTACACAGTGATTTCTCAGGGTGCCGTTCTTGGATTCTTGTTTTTAAATTAGGTATATTCTCCTTGGTTTATCTCATTAACAACAGTAAGGGACCCAAATGCCTATTGTTAGCTNGGGGGGGGGAAGAAGATATAACAACTATACCTTTTTGAAGTTGTTACAACAAGCAAACGGATAGGACATTCTTGGGGGGGAGGGGATAGAGGGAGGAGGTTGGGAGGTGTCGGTGATGGGCCATAATAATCATATGCATTGTATATTGACAAAATAAAAATTTAATGGAAAAAAAAATAAATTTTCTCTTACAGACTGAGTTTTTGCTATTCACAAAGAACAATTTTTTTCCTACTTTTCTGTTATAGAATTTACAGGGATTAAAGAATATATCTTGGATGAAATGATGGGTCTTTAATAAAAATAAAACTTGTAGACTTATTTGATATACAAATACCTATTAAAATTAGTACATTCTCTCAATATTTTTATGTTTTTAGTAACAGGTATAATATGGCACCTTGAATTAGAATAGAAAAAAATGTATTTAGAAATTACCTGAATTTTATCTAAACCTGGAAATGAAATTTAAGGCAGTTTAGATATTTTCTGCATTTTGTTGACAACTTAATATTTAATTTTCAAAGAAAATATTAATTATTTTGCTTATTAAGACAGAAACAATGTGAAAGAAAAACAATTTCAAGTTTTGGAGCAGATCTTTATACATTACCTTAACCAGTTTAAATATGTTTTTAAATGATTGCAATATTATATACAACCTATTAAGAAAGAAATTCAAATAATGTTATTCATAAAAATAGCAACTAAATACTAGAATTGAAGTCAAATATGGGAACATGTGATATTATACTTGGAAATTGAGTAGTTTCAAGAAAAAGACAGGATAGATTCTCTGACAACATATTTATCTCATATCTATAGTGACCATTTGATTAGATTCTTCAAATTAGTCCTTGGATAACACATAACACCACTTAAGAAATAATTGACTCCTGAAATGCTGTGTTGACAAAGAATTTCTTTGGAGCATAAACATTTTTATAAACTTTCTAGAAATTGTTCATTCATTAAGGGAAGACTGTGTTTGGGATGATTCTAAAGTAGATAAAATTTTACTGTGGAAATTTTGTAATACTCAGTGGAATTATTAGACATCCTACTGTTTGCATTTTATTTTCTTATATATCGCCAAGATGTTTACAAACAATAGTAACAGTGATTTAAATAAGATTAGGTGATGACAATTATTCATACCATTTCATGATGTCTCTAGAAAATTAAATATCTAGAATTTAATTTGAACTTGGATTCTGTTTATAATATTTGTTTTTACTTTTGCAAATGAAAGAGTTTATAAAACAGATTCTCATAATGACCTTTTTAGATAGATTTTGCTAAGACTACAGAATGTTTTTGGAATGCACTCCTATTACATTTTCTGTTAAAAAGTACATTAAATAGGTTATAGGATGTTATTGTCAGGGTAAAGTTAGGCCAAAAATTTACCTTTCTTAATCTTCAAAGTATTAAAGTAGAATCAGTTTTCATTGAAATATAATATAAGCAATGAAATAAATATCTTCATTTATATTTTATTTAAACCACTTACCTATGGAAAATAACTATTATTACCTTCAATGTACAGACGAGGAACTTGAAGAAATAGTTATAGTCTGAGTCACACAGGTAGAATACAAAAAGCTTTAAAATTCTTAGTCCGAGGTCGTTACATCCCAGCTAACCCTCAAATCTATATGACCCCACCCCCAAATTTATACAAACGCAGTGACCCATAGAGGGAAAAGTCTAGAGCCTTAAAAATATTCAAGTGGGGCTGGCCCGGTGGCGCACTGCTACAGTGCGCCGCTTGGGAGTGCGGCGGCACTCCCGCCGAGGGTTCGGATCCCACATACAGACCNCAAGGTGCAGGCGCAGCACCGAGGGTTGCGATCCCGTTGCCGGTCCCGGTCCGGTACGGGCGCGACACTGAGGGTTGTGATCCGTTGCTGGACACGAAAAAAGACAAAAAGGAAAAAAAAAAATTCAAGTGATGTACTACTAATATACTACCATTGGATACAAACTTATTCATCTCTATCTATATGTTCTTAGAAATAGGTAATGCACAAATGACTTTGGTTGGATTTGGAGCACTCCAGTGTTCATCAGTGGTTTCCTCTTTTTCAAAAATTGTTCTCCTACTGGTTTCTAAATGCTCTTTTCTGATTTTCTTCCCACCACTCTATTTGTACCATCAAACCTCTTTAATAGACCTCCTTTAACACTGCCTTTACATTACACAGTTATTTCTCAGGGTGCCATTCTTGGATTTCTTGTTTTTAAATTAGATATATTCTCCTTGGTTTATCTCATTAACAACAGTAAGGGACCCAAATGCCTATTGTTAGCTCAGACCTTTTCTCCTGATCTCCAGACTCACATTCTAACTGCTTAGGCATTTCAAAAATGCTACATCAAAAACCAAAAGTAATTATGTTTCCCCTATTTCTCTATGCTTATATGTTTTCTACTCAATTGACATATCTGTGTGTTCATTGCCAAGTGATAAATCTTAAAGATATCTTTGACTCTTACTCTTCCATTTATTAGTTCATTATTCTATTAAATAAATATCATTTTTTTTATGTGCCATCAACTGTTCTCTGCATTGAGGATACAGTGCTAACACTTCCTGCCTTCCTGGAGATTTTGCTGTAGGTGTTGAGACAGATATTAAATAAATAATCAGAAAAAAACAGAACAAAACAAAACAAAAACTCATGAAAACTCAACCATGTTAGGAGCTTAGAGTGAGAGGTACTTGGTTCCAGGACAGCATATAATGGGGCACTCAACTTCATTGGGGCGATCAGGGAAAGCTTTTCAGAGGAAGGTAAACTTGAGCCAAATCTGAAGTAAGAGTTTTGAGTTAACAGGTTTATGAGGTGGAAAAGAGAGTTTCAAGTGAGAAATTGCAAGCATAAAGGCTGTCAGGCCAGAGGAAGCACAGCAAGTGAGCAGCTCAAAGAAGGCCAGAGTTCCTGGAGGGAAGGGAGTCTGGGGAAATGTGAGAACAGATGAGATGGAGGAGAATATGTCCTTATTGAACTTTTAAGGGTTCTGTGAGAAATCATGAACTATTTGAGTGTTTTAGGCAAGGAGGTGATAGACTCTATATGTTAAAAGATATTCTAGTATGTAGATAACAAATACTATCTCTATTAACTCTAAATATCCCTCAAATTTGTCCCCCACTTTTTTTGTCATTGATTTCTCATTCTAAACTGAATTATTACAACAATACCCTACCCTGTTTTCCTCTGTTCTCTGCAAATACATCTCCTCATTGTGCCTGGGGGAAGATGACAAAACATCATTCTGTAATTTAGGGTAGTTTTCCTAAAGTTTCCTAAAAAGTACACCAGTCCCTGAAGATGTTTTGGAAAAAAAAAAAAAAAGAATTTCATGTTTACTTTATAAATTTGGAAGTACGTCACAATCCATTTCTGACTTGGTGGTTTGCAGTGCAAATCCTACAGTGAAGACATTAATTACTTCTTCTATTTAACCAGGTGTTGGGAAAATGGAACAATTTGGTCAGGCTCCCCTCAGAGCCAGTTAAGGTGGTTTACATAAACGTTGCATGTGGGTGGAGTACATGCACCTGCAAGCTGCGGCACTGCTTTGGCTGGTGTTTTACTGCCTTGGGTGCCTGCCCTGCGAGGCCATGTTTTTTTCAGACCTGCAGCTTCCAGGGACCGTGTGTCCGGTTACCTAGCTTATTAGACCTGCATGAAGGGGTCTGGTCACCCAGCCTGGCGTGGAGGGGTCTGGTGATCCAGTCTGGCATGTGAAGGATTTGTGACCCAGTCTGTGAATGGGCTTGAGGGGTCTGGGAGCTCTAGACCCAGCCCTAGCTCAACTATTGGCCCCATGGGTGCAGTGTTACTGGCATGTAAAAGAGCCACAACAACTAGTGTGATTGCCTAGCTTTGCAATTGGCATCATGAACAGGATTAAGAGCTAGATAGCTGGCACTGTGAGCAGGATTCCTGGACATTGGCCTTAGCCGTAGCTTAGCAGTAGCCAGACAAAATGGTGTAGTCAGCAGGATTCAAGACATTGGCCTTGCAGTAGCCCCTGTCATAGCCAGACACCAGGTATTTCCCAGATATTCCTCTTTCTTCTCTGATATTCTTCTTTTCTTCTCCTAAGAATTACTAACATCCTTCAATACTAATGTTCTTTAGAAAGTGCTTTGGGATCATTGCCTACAACATAAAGTCTAAATTCCCCAATAAAGGAATTTAGGTCTCTTAGGGTTTGTTTTTGTCTTTGCTTTATGGCTTCAATTCTTATAACATCTCACCCCCAACAAATAATCAACTATAGATTTCTAGAACTCTGTACACTTCCCTGAACTTCCCCTATGCTATTTTACAATAGGTTTTGTTTTGCTCAAAATGCTCCTCCATCATTTTGCACTTGGGCTAGTTCCTGTTCAAGACAACTGAGTTGCCATCTTTACTGAGATTTCTTCCTCTATCTTCCCGTTTGGCCTAAGTAGTAGTCTTATCTTCCTTTTGGGCATACCTTTAGTAAACTCATGACATTTTATTGTTTACTTTTAAAAATCTAATGCTGCAAAGTAAACTCTTTGTAGGAACGACTACATTTCTTTCTTTCTTTTCTTTTTTTGCATCCTTCTTTACTAGCAGGGTGCTTGGAATGTAGTAAGTCGCAGAACAGAAGACTGTTAAATAAATACACAAATGCAAGGAACCAAATCAGGACCAACAGCAGATAAAGGAGAAGTAGGACAAAGTTCCATTCCTCAAAAAACTTGCAATGTAGTCAGGATGGGAGACAAATGGGTATAGCAAAAAAAAAAAAAATAAGAATTCTGTGAGAAGTATGCAAGTTTACATATGGTTGCACGAATTGTGGAAATTCCTGGAGTAGGTATTATTTTAGATGGGCTTGTCATTACCATCACACAGTATTTCTATAGGAAAATGATGGATATTCCAGGTGGAACTGGAAAGTGCAAGGCCATGTATACCCAGGAGGCAAAGTCTGTTGTCCGTAAATGTGGTACACAGATAAGCTTTTAATAGCAGGCTCAGAATTTTGTGTTTTTGTGTATGAGTAAGTATGAGGCTTTTGGGGATTTGATCATGAGACTTCCATAAATGTTGATGTAATTTTAAAAGATTCAACATACAGTATGATGTGAACATTAACTTTAGACGAGTCTAGAGATGAGAAGACCAGTTAGTATGCTTATAGCAATATTCAAGGTCAGATGACAAATGTTTTCTGTGAGAAGCCATGTGGTCAATATTTTGGGCTTTATGGGCCATATGAACTTTGTCATAACTACTCAGCTGTGCTGGCGAAGAGTGAAAACAGTCATAGATGGTATGCAAATGAATGAGCATGGCTGTGCACCAATAAAAGTTTATTTTTGAAACATGTGGCAGACTTGATTTTGGTTGGCCATAGTTTGATATGTGAAAGTTAAGCAAAGTCTAAACCAGACTGATAGCAATGAGAATGGAAAAGAAGAGATATTTGTAAGAAAATCATAGAAGTGAAATATATAGCCCTGATTTCTTATTACATGTGGGTAGCAAAAAA
>NW_007729698.1:50102-54270 GCF_000696425.1 Galeopterus variegatus
AGGGTGCTTGGAATGTAGTAAGTCGCAGAACAGAAGACTGTTAAATAAATACACAAATGCAAGGAACCAAATCAGGACCAACAGCAGATAAAGGAGAAGTAGGACAAAGTTCCATTCCTCAAAAAACTTGCAATGTAGTCAGGATGGGAGACAAATGGGTATAGCAAAAAAAAAAAAAATAAGAATTCTGTGAGAAGTATGCAAGTTTACATATGGTTGCACGAATTGTGGAAATTCCTGGAGTAGGTATTATTTTAGATGGGCTTGTCATTACCATCACACAGTATTTCTATAGGAAAATGATGGATATTCCAGGTGGAACTGGAAAGTGCAAGGCCATGTATACCCAGGAGGCAAAGTCTGTTGTCCGTAAATGTGGTACACAGATAAGCTTTTAATAGCAGGCTCAGAATTTTGTGTTTTTGTGTATGAGTAAGTATGAGGCTTTTGGGGATTTGATCATGAGACTTCCATAAATGTTGATGTAATTTAAAAAGATTCAACATACAGTATGATGTGAACATTAACTTTAGACGAGTCTAGAGATGAGAAGACCAGTTAGTATGCTTATAGCAATATTCAAGGTCAGATGACAAATGTTTTCTGTGAGAAGCCATGTGGTCAATATTTTGGGCTTTATGGGCCATATGAACTTTGTCATAACTACTCAGCTGTGCTGGCGAAGAGTGAAAACAGTCATAGATGGTATGCAAATGAATGAGCATGGCTGTGCACCAATAAAAGTTTATTTTTGAAACATGTGGCAGACTTGATTTTGGTTGGCCATAGTTTGATATGTGAAAGTTAAGCAAAGTCTAAACCAGACTGATAGCAATGAGAATGGAAAAGAAGAGATATTTGTAAGAAAATCATAGAAGTGAAATATATAGCCCTGATTTCTTATTACATGTGGGTAGCAAAAAAAAGAAAAAAAGTACTTAAAAATTATTCCAAGAGCTAAGACCCAGTGACTGCAAGGCTGCTGGTGCCATTAATGGAAAGAGACTGTTTTGGGAGTAAAGATGATTACCTGTGCAATGGAGGAGCCGGTTAACAAAGGAAAGCTGTGGAGTGTCAGGAGCAGTCTGTTTAGCCATGAGTAATATTGAAAACTCCAAAAGCCTGCGCCACTTGGCAATGAATTTTAATAAATTTGTTTCAACTTTTAATTTTTACATTATAAATAATGAAGAGGTATATGAACTTTCTTAATATGGTAGCATGCCCAATATGGTTTTAGTAGCATTCTTTATAGAATGTGTTGCTCTTTCACCCACCACCTGGGATGTAAAACAAACTGTGCTATTATAAAAAAAATTTATTTTAGATGATAATAATAANCATTCTTTATAGAATGTGTTGCTCTTTCACCCACCACCTGGGATGTAAAACAAACTGTGCTGTTATAAAAAACATTTATTTTAGATAATAATAATCTATTTCTGGCTTATAAATGTCTACAATATATGTTGCTTGACAAATGTGACTTTATTCTTTTTTCTTTATTCAGACTTCTTGAAGATTTAATTTTGATTTGAAGCAGCAGAGCTGAAATAAGATTAACTCTAAACTATTTTTTTTTTCCATTTCTTTTCCTGGACAGGCAAACTTTACTGTGCATTTCAATTCAAAACATACTTGTCAGGTGGGAAGGAAGAAGGAATCAAGGGAGTCAGCAACAGAATAGGACAGGCTTCCTTACCAAGTCTGCTTTCTGAAAAAAGCAAAGATCTAGACATGAATTATTCAAAGGCACTGAAACTAGTCAGCAACATTGAAATAGTGTTCAATACACCTGAAACCTGTTTCGGGGAATTATTTTAACTTCTATTTCTTGAGTGCCTATAAATTTCCTTGTTAAAACTAAAGTCAGAAAGCCTTTCTTTAAAATTCCTTTACTTTATAAGGGGCTTGCAAACATTGCTGTTATTAATCACTATTGCATGGAAAGCTTTACTACAGTTAAAAACTGTGCTCCTAGCTATAACATCAAATACCTGGGACTCAGCTACTCATGGCTTTTTATGTTTTCTACCTCTCATTTTCTCTTTTTCCATTCGATCCCATTATTAGCAACCTTTCCCAAAGATCTATTTGGACTTCAGAAACAATAAATACACAAGTCCTATCCCAAGTAGATCATTGATCTAGAATGTTTTCTTCTTATTGAGTCAAACTGAACTGCTTCTCTAGAAAAACCTATTATATTTTAAACAGTCTAATGGAAACATTTTATCTTTGGAATGTTTAAAGGAAAAGAATAAAACAGCTCTTGCTGTGCATTTATAAATCTACTGCTGGTTATACATAGTGATACATAAAACACCATTGAAATTATGCCTATCACTTCTCTGTTTGGCTTTGTTACATGAAATAAAATTAATCATTTATCAAACTTGGAGGGATCTAGGTCATACCTGTTCTATTAATCTATAAATAGATCTGAGTATATCTGATATACATGATACAATGCCCCCCAAATATTCAAAATTGAAAAAAGACAATGAAAATTAAGGCCTGTGTGTGTTGGGGAAGAGGGAGCTGCTGCTAATGTCTAAAAGGTTTTATATATAAATAAGTATAAGTGTCTTCCACATTGTACTAAACTGTAATGACATTTTTAAGGTAACTGGAAATATGGTTAGTCAACTTTAAGCGTTAAGTGAAAAATAATACCTGACAGTAGGATGTGGTGTTTAAGATTTCCCCCAAACAAGTAGAGCTAAAGTATAAACAAATCACACAAAGTATCTTTATAGCAATGATCATCAGACTGAGGTATGAGTACCTTTGAGGGGTCAGAAAGAGTTCCCAAATGGTAAATGGGCACAGATAGTTTTAAGAAAATCAATTTCCAGATTTTCAATCTCCACATGTATCCTTTCCTAGGGGTGAGGCTATCATGCAGCCTCTCTTTTCCCACCTATCTTTTCATACTTGCTCTGTTCTCATTTTACAAAAGAAAGATAAGCCTCTTCTGAATCTGGATTTTGCTGCAATAGTTTTCATTAAATGACCTTAACTGGTCCTTTGCTCAATTCCAGTCAAATAACAACTTGTCCCTGAGGGAGAAGGCAGCAGAGCATTATGCTATGAGTCCTCAAACTCACAGCAGGTCCTTTGCCTTATCTATCCATGTATCTGTCTATCTATCATCTATATAGCTATCATCTAATTAACTGTATCTTAGAATACAATCGGAATCGAAATTGTTCTCATGGGATGCATATTGACACATTAATTTGAATTGGAAAATGAAGTCAGGCTTTTTCTGACAGGAAGTATGCTATTACTGTTTTGTTAGACAGCAGGTCTGGCTTTGGAAATCGGGTTATTTTCTCCATTAATTGAGTGATCCAAAACATCAGTCGCAAAGCTACAAAGTACATAATACTATAGCATTTTATCAAAGAAATAACAATGATATTTTAATTTTTTTAAACCTTTCTGAGTGCATTTGGATAAAAAGGGTGCTTTAATGTGAAAAAGAAACAGGAATGAGTAAGTTATATGTCTGGGTAAAGCCTTTTTTGGAGTAGTTAACATAAATTGAGAAAATAAATGATTCTAAGGAACTTTATTACAAGCCAGGTGATTTCCAGTCATTGGTTTTCACATAAAATGCTAATGATATTTCAGCTAATATTTATCATAAAATTTATCATATTATATTAATTAATTGGTATTCTTAACCAGCATTTAGTAATAGCCAACCAATATGGTCTTACACCAGTGTAATTTTTGGAGGGGATGAAGGGCTTTGAAAAAATATTAGGAAAAAATCTGATAAATTATCTGATTAATTTCATTACTATAGTCATGCTAAATAATTTAACAAAAATAAATATAAGACAAACTTTTTAAATAGACTTCGTTTTTTACTGTAGTTTTAGGTTCACATCAAAACTGAGAGGAAGATACAGAGATTTTCCACATGTTCCTTGTCCCCCCACACACATATCCTTTCCCATTATCAACACCCGCCACTACAGTGGTACATTTGCAGAAATTGATGAACTAATATTGATACATCATTACCATTCAGAGTTCATAGTATACAGTGGATTTCACTTTTAGTGTTGTATGAGGGTAGTTCAAAGACTTTGTAGAAAAATAGAATTAGAAGGTAATAACAATCTTTCCATGAACTTTTTGAAGACCCCTTGCA
>NW_007729698.1:54424-59256 GCF_000696425.1 Galeopterus variegatus
TTTGGAGTAGTTAACATAAATTGAGAAAATAAATGATTCTAAGGAACTTTATTACAAGCCAAGTGATTTCCAGTCATTGGCTTTCACTGAAAATAATAAAATTCTAATGATATTTCAGCTAATATTTATCATAAAATTTATCGTATTATATTAATTAATTGGTATTCTTAACCAGCATTTAGTAGTAGCCAACCAAAATGGCCTTACACCAGTGTAATTTTTGGAGGGGATGAAGGGCTTTGAAAAAATATTAGGAAAAAATCTGATAAATTATCTGATTAATTTCATTACTATAGTCATGCTAAATAATTTAACAAAAATAAATATAAGACAAACTTTTTTAATAGACTTCATTTTTTACTGTAGTTTTAGGTTCACATCAAAACTGAGAGGAAGACACAGAGATTTTCCACATGTTCCTTGTCCCCCCACACACATATCCTTTCCCATTATCAACACCCGCCACTACAGTGGTACATTTGCAGAAACTGATGAACTAATATTGATACATCATTACCATTTAGAGTTCATAGTATACAGTGGATTTCACTTTTAGTGTTGTATGAGGGTACTTCAAAGACTTTGCAGAAAAATAGAATTAGAAGGTAATAACAATCTTTCCATGAACTTTTTGAAGACCCCTTGCATATTCTGTGTGTTTGGACAAATATATTATGACATACATCCACCACTATAGTATCATACAGAGTAGTTTCACTGACCAAAAAATCCTTTGTGCTCTGCCTATTTATCCCTCCCTCCCCCTTCACCCCAATAACTATTGATCTTTTTAATGACTCCAGAGTTTTGCCTTTTCCAGAATGTCACATAGTTGGAATTATAAAGTATATAGCCTTTTCCGATTGACTTTCTTTACTTAGTAATATGTATTTAAGTTTTCTCTATGTCTTCTCATGGCATGATAACTCATTTCTTTTTATCTGAATAATATTCCATAGTCTGGATGTACCACAGTTTATTTATCTTTTCACCTACAAAAGGACATCTTGGTTACTTTCACGTTGTGGCAATTATAAATAAAGCTGCTATAAAATGCATGTGCAGGTTGTTGTGTGGACATAATTTTTTAACTCCTTTGGGTAAATACTGAGGAGCTTCACTGCTGGATTACATAGTAAGAATATGTTTAATTTTATAAGAAACAATCAATCTGTCTTCCAAGGTAGATATACCATTTTACATTTCCACCAGCAATGAATGAGATTTCCTGTTGTTCCACATCCTTGTTAGCATCTGTTGTTGTCAGTGTTCTGGATTTTGGCTGCCATTCTAGTAAGTGTGTAGTGGAACAATACATCTTTTTTAAAAAGGTTTTTTAGCCATTTTGCCACCATTACTCAGATACATTCTTAAAATTTTTACATATTCTTTCCTGTTTTGGCAAACCCCATAATTCTGAAAAACCACAAAGATGAGAATTTGTCCATTTTGATCAAATAACCATAAAGACGTTTAAAGTAGAAAGTATTCTATAGTTTTTAGAATCTAATAAATTTATCTGAAATCTCTTAAAAGAAAATTTATTAGAGTGAATCTGATAGAATTTTAACAAGTGTTTTGTGTAAAGCATATCTATTCCTTGATTTGTTTAGACAAATCAAATGATACAAATATTTTTGCTGAAACTTAAGGATAGAATGGTGTTTTTGTAGATTGCAAGTTGTATACACAAGATGATTTTAGCGATTAAGCTTAATAGATTCTCTTTCAGTCCTTTTTAATGCATCAAGGAAAAAATATCTGTTTGTGGTATGTTTTAACATTGTTCTAACACTTCATTTGCCTCTTGGCCAAAAATAGAATTTAACTAAAGTTAATGTCATTGAAATATTTTCACTGTTGTTGTCAAATATAGTCGTTAAGTTCTTAAGCTCTAAAGACAAACTACTTTGGTTTATTTCTTGGCACTACAACTTACTAGCTTGATGACCTTGGGTAATCAAGATAAGTGTTTAAAACTCTTTATGCTCCAGTTTTCTTAATGAGTAAAAATACTTACTTTAGAAGGTTATTAGGTCATGGTGAGATAACATTTATTTATTAAGAATTTTAGATATATATATATTTTTACATATTGTGAGCTAAAAAAATGTTTAATCATTGCATTTATATTTTCTCTTATTATTTTGTGTNTAAGCTTAATAGATTCTCTTTCAGTCCTTTTTAATGCATCAAGGAAAAAATATCTGTTTGTGGTATGTTTTAACATTGTTCTAACACTTCATTTGCCTCTTGGCCAAAAATAGAATTTAACTAAAGTTAATGTCATTGAAATATTTTCACTGTTGTTGTCAAATATAGTCGTTAAGTTCTTAAGCTCTAAAGACAAACTACTTTGGTTTATTTCTTGGCACTACAACTTACTAGCTTGATGACCTTGGGTAATCAAGATAAGTGTTTAAAACTCTTTATGCTGCAGTTTTCTTAATGAGTAAAAATACTTACTTTAGAAGGTTATTAGGTCATGGTGAGATAACATTTATTTATTAAGAATTTTAAATATATATATATATTTTTTTAAATATTGTGAGCTAAAAAAATGTTTAATCATTGCATTTATATTTTCTCTTATTATTTTGTGTTTATTTTAAGTGATACTGGTTTTCCATCTATGGAAGTGAAAAGTAAGACAATTAAAGAAATACTTAGTAGATAATTACACATTAATATAGGGATATTGTGAAAGTTACAAATGTCATTTCTAAATGATTAATTAGTGGAGCAGTAACTTGACATTTGGTCCTTTGGGTTTTATTTAAGCACATAAGCACACATAGGGGGTTCCTACTCTCAGCTAGAAAGACTTATCTTGTGTCACTATAATGACTCCTCTTCCATCACTGAGAAAAGCAGAACATATAGGTAAAGTACCAGGAAAATTCATTTGAAGGAATTTGGAAGCTGCTGAGACATCCAGGACTGGAGTGTTCAAAATTCCAGAGAGATGGGAACCACAAAAAAGAGTAATCATTCTACCAGTGCTTTTCCTCTTAAAGAATTTGTCAATGTTTGCAGCCATGTGAGAATTTAAAAAAAAAAAAAAAAAAAAAAGGCAAAGGCCCATAGGCCAGGAGCAGAAAATCTATCTGAACAACTGGAAGTACTGAATTCCTGGAGACAAAAATTTGAGATCAGTGTTGCCAAGGCTTCCAGGATTTGAGGTGCAGGGTCCTAGAAAGAGGGCTGGCACAGAGAAGTGACCCATACATGGTTGTTGATGTTTTTACTTTGTCAGCATTAGCTGAATTTTAAAGCTGGCAAGAAAGAGCCTAAGAAGCCGAGAAGAAAGTTTCTACACCCTCGTAGATCAGGTGTTTCATCAGCCCCCGGTTAGTAGTACTGGCTGAGGGTCTGTGGGAAAGAATATAAAACCTGAAAACTTAGGGCATTTTCCTATCACTATCAGTGAACTATTAAGCAATTGAGTCAGACATTTTACCAAGGACTACTTGTGCCCCATATTTTACTTGGGATTGGATTTTCCTTTCCAGCCAAGAAACAAGTGAGCTGGTTCCCAAATCCATCTTTTTCTTAATTTTTTTTTTTTTTTAACTACTCTCAGTACCAACTTTGTTCATGTCATGAAAGATATCAAGATATGATTAGACAGTAATGAGAATTATTGTGGTAAATGCCTGTGAAGGTTAAAGGTGGAGGGCTCAAGAGTGGTGGAAAGAGCTTCACAACACGACACGTCTGACGCCTGTGAGAAAGGGAGGAGGAGGAGATAGGATGACCTCATGTTGTGAAACTGTTTTGACAAAGTTGATGGGGAGATCCTGAGAAATAGTTTCTCACTAAATGAGTGCCATATGGGGCAGAAATGGTCCATCTTTAGTGCTCCTGACATGCATAGTCACTGTCTTGCAGCAGCCTGGAGGAAGTGTAACCTCAGCTGGAGGCTGTTGAGTCTCCCTGACCTGAAACAGTAGGTCCTCTTGCAGAGAGATCTGTGGAATGCACACTGTGGAGAGACACCACAAGAAAACCTTTAAAAATCTCACAAAATCCAGTGATTTAATCACATATTATGTTCTTTTTATAAGCTATTTTAATAGGGGGAATAAGCTCAAAAAGACAAAGAAAAAAGAAAGTATGGCATTAAAATTTAATACTGGAAAATTTGGCAGGAGAGGAGAAAAAAAAAAGGAGAGAAGCAAAAAAATAAACTTAGAGAATTTTGAGCTGGATGAAATAATAGAACTAGACTAAGATATTTGATTTTGAAGGAGAAAGCTGAAAATGGAAAAATTAAGATCACACAAATGGTATTTATTTATTTGTTTACACCATATATGTTCAAAAGGATTTGATCTGAAATAAAGCTAGTTATTTCACAGAGTTGAAAATAGATGGTATAAAACATACTAGTTCCTACTTAGCCATTTCCTACCCTTATATGCATGTCTGTTTTATGTTCTATGTATCAAGAATTATACCAGGATAAAAAGAGAAAGAAAAACACACTTGGACAGCTCTTAATAGTGAAAGAATACAGCTGGCTGTGAAAATTAATAAGAAGTAAAGAACATATTGAACAGAAATAACAAAGAACTGTAAAAGTAAAGAAGACATTGAGACTACTGTATATGAAAATTTTTGGAAGCACATCTTGGATCTGTATAAAACTATTAGGTCTAAAGGAATTTTCCCACAGTAAACTAGAATATAGCACAACCTATTAAGTGTGTATGACAAGGTAATGGGAAGGAGAATTAAAAATATAATATGATGGGCCGGCCCGGTGGCGCACTGGATAGTGCGCCGCTTGGGAAGCGCGGCAGCGCTCCCGCCCGAGGGGTCGGGTCCCC
>NW_007729698.1:60234-79489 GCF_000696425.1 Galeopterus variegatus
GCTCCCGCCCAAGGGTTCGGATCCCACATACAGACCGGTTCCCGCTCACTGGCTGAGCGAGGCACGGGAGCAACCCCGAGGGTTGTGATCCCGTTGCCGGTCCCCGGTCCGGTACGGGGGCAACACTGAGGGTTGCGATCCGTTGCCGGACACGGAAAAAGACAAAAAGACAAAAAATATATATATATATATAATATGATATCCTCTTCCAGTAATAATAGCATACCATGCATTGAACTATCCCTCCCATGGTTAATAATCATAAACACTGTGCCAAAGTTAATAAACAACCCTTTGAGTGCACTGGAGAGCAATGAAATGCAGGTAGAAACTAGAGTAGCCTCCACCCTGCAAACTTCTGGCATAGTTTGCATCATCAGTTGTAACTTCAGAAGATCACTTATTCTATCTGAAGTGACAGTAGTAATAATGGCTGTGATATCTCTGACAATGGTGGCCAGATACAGTTGGCATTATTGTCAAATCTCTATGAGAGAGCATTTGTTGAAGCCCCGGCTATGAAAAGCATCTTAGCTGACCATAATGGAGAGGAAAAAACCAGTAGCACTCACTATTATACATTTCTGAGGCCTGAATGACTTTGTTTTGAGATTTTCTCCCATCCCCCATGATAGGTAATGACACTTTGCTCTGAATTCAGTAGAGTGATGAGGTGGAATTCCAACTACAACAGCAGCTACAGTGATGGCAAAAAGTGTTAGGAGTAGAAATACCATTTCAAGACAGCATCTTGGTGGACTGATCAGGCCTGAGCTGTGTAATTCCAGTGGAGAACCAGCAAACCTGAACCATACACTGGCCTGGTCTGTGGATAATGAAACTGAATTCTGGATTCTTGAAATATTTAAGAAGGAGTTTGCTGTAATGTATGGACTTCCTGGAGCTGTGCAGTAGAGTATTTAGAGCATTATGATTTGGAGGTAAAGGTTAACATGGCCTGCTTACTCACAAGGGAGGTCTATGATATAAGGATCAATTATGGTATATGATTTGTTAAGTCTCTGAATCTTTCTGATTAATTTTGTGAAAACTGTCTAAGGGAAATCTAAAATATCATAATTTTGGATAACATTCACACGTAGCCTCCCAAGTACAGTTTTATTGATCAACAATACAGAACAAGGATTTTAAAAGCAATGTTATCTTTTATTCTGCATAGGACTTAAAAATGCTACACAAGAGATTTCTATCTGTGTTGCATATTTAATCTGGAGATAAGAGATTAGCTAATTGTATCATGAGGGTAAAACTTGAAAGTCTGATCTTTGACTATTAGACAGAGGATGTCCCTAGGAAAGCCTAGAGGCAGGAATCCAAGGACATTGGTAGGTAGAGCAAGGGTTCTAGGATGGTGGTCATGGTCAGGAATATGTTCAAGTGCCAGTTGATAAAAAAGTGTTTAATCTAGAGAGTGTATATGGATTCCTGAGATGAATTACAAGGACAAGGTCTACAGATCTGAGTGCTGATTTTAAAAGGAGGTTGACTTCTCAAATGAAAACTTAATAAAACAAGAAAGGAAGAAAATTAAGATTTGTAGACACAAATGAGGACATAAAGAGGAACAAATAAAATAAAATAAACAAAAACAGATCTTACAAAAAAAGTTAAAAGTATTATAACTGTTTGAGTGAATTGAAGATATGAATATGAAGGGGCCTGGTTAAATTCCAAAGATGAGCTAGAATTCCAGGCCTCTTGGTAATCAGGTCTCTTGGGAGCAGCTAAGGGAAGACATTTCTGTATGTTTGTTTTGTAGAGTTTTCACTTCTTGGAAGAAACACAATCCGTTGTCTCTTGAAGATGTGATATGTGACTTCTGTGAGTAGGAGACTATCGATTACATAAATATTCAATTATGCCAGCTATTTTAGCTGCAACTCTTAATTCTAAAGACCAAATCCAGATATTGAAATAAAATAATAAATACAAATGAGAGATTCAAGATAAAAATTATCTATAATTTCTAAACATTATGTATGTCTTGTTCCTTTGATTGTCAATACAGTCTTCTATTATTCATTAGCACAGATCTAAAGTTTTCATACTGATAACTATTTTAATAAATATCAATTAAATTGCTAGTAACTAGTATATTTAAAATGTAAAATTTTAGTGTAAGGAAAATAGAAATGTTGAATACAAACTGCATAAAAATATGGAAAAATAAGAGTGAATTAAAAATCACCAAAAATATCATTGCAATTAGTGTAGTGCTTTTTAAAACATAAAAATGAAATAATTATTTGAGTAGGATATTATTTTAAAACACTGTTCCACATTCAGTTCTGCTAAATGATGAAGAAATCTTCTTACATTTCAATGAGAGTAATGTTTCACTTCATTTGGAAGTATTTTCATCTTTATAATGGAGAAACCAGATTGTTATGAGGAAAGAAAGGAGACTAGCATATTCATTCAATGTGACGGTACATTTTCAGCCACAATTGTTCACTGATATTTTATTGTTTTGTGGAGACATTTGTCCCCTCTTCTACCCCTATTCTCATTTTGAGAATGCCATACCATTGCTTAGTCAGTAAGAGCACTGAAATATACTTAAATGTAAAACCCAAATGGTTTTTATTGTGTGTTTGTGTGTCAGAACCAAATGTATTTTCCTGAGTTATCTAGCTAGCTATTTGTTTCTCTTTAACTTTTCTGGATAGTGTCAAACTTGGAATGAATACAAATCAATGCTTTTAGTGCAGGATGTTTAAGTAATCCATCCAGTGTCTCAAAATGGCTGAAGTTTTAACCAAGAGTTGTAAAATTTTAAAAAATAAAACTCTGCCTGCCAGACAGTTTCACATTTGGGAACTCGGCTTTGCTTCACATACCCTGGCATGCAAAGTAAAGTTTCCACATTCCCAGGAACCTAATGGTAATTCCACATTGCTCTTTCCCGCTGGGGGTTCACAGCATTTGTATCAAATTGCAACCTTCTCTCTGACTTCATGTTCATCAAAAAATCTTTCTCTACCTTGAGCTTTATTTGTATATCTCATTCCATATTATTTTTTTATGAACTCAGTTTTCAGGGAAAGAATTTCATTTTATGCTATTGTTTTGCTAAATTTGAAAATTTCTGCTCTGAAATTCTGTAAGTGAAGTTATGGCAGAGGATGTGTAGAAACATCTCAAAATGAAGAAACTAATGTGGAACATTAAATGTAAATTAAAAATCTCTCTACTCCACAACATCATATTCTGATCTTAGCCTTCTGTTTTTTATAAGAACATTTCTATGTATGAAATTATATACGTGAGAGGTAAATGAACCCTGACATTCTAATTATTTAAAATTAGAGACTAAATTGCTTTTGTTGAATGTGAAGTGTGGATATAAATTTAGATATTTAAAAATTTTTTCAAATTTGGTTAACATGTGTGAGAATGAGTGATTCAGTCTAAATGATCTGCCTATATCAATTATCCACTGGAAAACTGCAATACAAAATTTCTGATTTCCTGTAGTTTCCAATCATGGTTTGTCATTAATAGCCAGTAATTATGTCTAATCAAATTGTATGTATAGCAATTAACTAGGTTAAGTGAATATATATTTTTTAATAAATGCTTTTTGATGATGATAATGCCAAACTGGTAAAAAAATGTAACTGAATTAACTTTATTTATATTTTAGCAAATCCAAATTCATTTAGGTAAAATCGATTAAAGTAATTACAGCATTTAGCAATAAAGACTATTATAGATTCTGAGACACACTTTCACATAAAATGAATAGATCCTTCCACTTACTTCTGGAAATGTGCTATGTGTAAAAATGGGGGTGGGGGTGATTAAAGGAAAATGTGCATTTCTCTGATAGCTTTTAAAGTAAACAGAAAATGGTCAACCACTGAGGGAGGATTCTGTCTACCTACTCCCACTGCCAAAATAGTTCCTTAAAAATTTTTTTAAAAAATTTTGTAGCAAAATTTAATGCAAAAAGTCATCAGAACTGAAAACACATTTTTTTCCTAAGCTTAACTCTTCCAGAGAATTTATAATACAGTAGACTGCATTGACTTATTTATGCATTCTTCTATTTGTTTGCCTAGGTATTCCTTGTCATTCTACTCGTCTATCAGTACAAGATGTTGCCAGCATGCACAGCATTTTTATAGCCTGTCTTATAGTATTAAAATCAGTATTAATAATCTCAGTGTTAAAATTTTTCGGTTAAGTATCACTGCCTGAAATACTGCAATATGAATCAATATACAGTATGCTTTAACTTATTTTCTCAGGTGTACTGCTGATGAGCTTTGTCGGTGATGAGCTTTGTGGGTGATGACATTTATGACTAACATAATAAATGAATGAGTGACATTTTTTATTGGTATTGTTGTTGTTGGTTTACATATAGCTGTGGATTTCAACAAACTTCCACCTGGGCCATGAAAGTAGGTTTTAATATGGTAAATACTTTACTATAAGACATGTATAGTGTAAACACAGGTGGTCTATTTTTTTAGGTTAATACAGAAGATGTACCCAAATGATGCCTAGTCAAAAATTCAGTAGTAAAAATCAGTCCAAAGATTTCCAAAATAGAGTCAATTTAACACTGGACACTTGGGGATTGAACTCAGAGTGTCCCCTTGTCCACATACTACTTGCATCTTCTCTTGCTGGGAAGCATTTGCTGATCAGATAAACAAGCTGGATTATTTTCTATATGTAATAAAATCTTTCTGTCTGGTCTGAAGAGAGACAAAAAGAGAAGGTCTTTTGATGAACAGTAAGGGCTCTTTTAAATAGCCGAACATAATGAAAGTCAAAGGCCTGTTTTCTCAGCAGGAAAAGATTAGAGAGAGACTTTCTCTGCCACATGCAGTCATGAGGGGCTATTTTACATGCCAAAGCTTTCTAAACCTCCACTGTGTGTAACAGTATAAACTTTTAGGGCTTGGGTATACTCCGATAAAGTTAGGAGAATCAGAAAATATGTATAAGCTATGCTATCTACCCTAAATGAATCAATGTACAATATATGCATGTATTGAAACAACACACTGTACCCCACTAATATATTACAAATAAACATTAAAAAATATAAAAGACATTCATATTTGACTTTTACATAAATGCCTAATAATTTGGGCATAATTTGAATGAAAAAATAGAAAATAAGGAAAGTTGCCTTTCTTTCATTTAAAAGGATATTTACCATTTAAAAATAGAGGATTACATGAAGGTCCGTAAACTAAGACTTGTGATGCTCCTTTCTTCTCTTGGCCATCAGAATGATCACAGACAAATTTAATCATCACAGGCAGGAGACAGAAAGGTCTTCCCTGAGGCTCCGACCAGCCCACAGGTCCATAAGTTGCACCCATGCCCAGAGAATTTCCAATTCTTTTTTTTTTTTTAGTGCTCTAATCAGAAAAATATGAACAGAGACCATTAGTTTAAAGAAAGCTCTAAGGAAAGATACAGGACAAAATATATAGCAGGAAAAAGTAAAGAGGAAGCTGGAGAGAATAGAGACAATTTTGGATAAAAAATTCAGGTAGTTTATTATTTACGCACTCAGAGGAATAAACCCTGAATATTACACAAATAAAATTATATTATAAATATATTTTGAGAACGAAGTGAGAAGTGTGAAGGGTGTGTTTGTGTGTGTTAGTGCAGACATAGTCAATGGTTTGAAACATGTGAAACAAAGAGAATTTAGTCCTTAATTTTCATGGTAGGAAGTCAATAAATTTTGCCTTTAAAAATCCAGGAGTAGCAATGTAAGCATATTATTTATAGATGGGAAAATTAATGCCTAAAGAAAGAGCTAAATGAATGAGATGAGAGTACATAACTGCTATGGCTCTTAATAGGATTTATAAATCCTTTTGATTGTTGAAACTACGTTAAAAGTAAAAATTAAGTTAAAGGAAAAGAATGGCTATGCTTCAATATTGTGTTTTACTGAACAATATTATCTGTCAGATGTCGCCCTTACAGACAAATTCTCATTTTTTAAAGAATAATTGAAGTTTCCAGAAAATCTTCTGGCATCTGCTTTTAAAAGAATCCATCTACGACTATATTTTTTAATTGGGTATGTTTCTCCCATGTTTGACAAAACTCAAAACCACTTTGATAACCTTGTTAATGAAGCCAGCATCTTCATTTAGATCACAGAATTTTAGATTTGAAAGAAACATTTAAATTTGTATAGCCAACCTCCTCTTAAAACTAAGACCCAGAGAAGTTAGTGACAGAAATGGAACTATTTTTGGTTAGTTATTATAAGATTGTGGCAGCAGAGATGAACGGAAATGGTCATAATACAGAAGCCGTGGGATCAGACTGATCTGGTTTTACATTCTTTTCCTATACCTTACCAGCTAGGTAATATCTCGCAAATTATTTAAACACTCTCAGATTTTGTTTTCTCAATTTAGAAATGGGAGATGATTAGTTATTGGACAATGTATATAAGATGTATCTGTGGCATAGAATGCTCAATAAATTATACCATTATCATCAACTGGTCTAAGAGTATATGAAGATACTTCAAAAAGTTTGTGGAGAAATAGAATTGAAAGATAATATGTATGTTTTCATAAACTTTTTGAAGTACCCTCATATACATCTATGCTAAGGGTAAAATATAGGAGGGTAGTATATTTTCATCAAGAAGATTGTATAATTTATCATGCAAAGTAGACACACTTTAGAATGAGAAAGCACAATATTAACAGTAATGCCAGGACCATAGGTTAAATCAGTACTGTGTCAGGCAAACTGGAATGTAAGATCTTGTTATGAGATAGTGGAATTAGCACATTAAGTGTGCAAAAGAATATCTAATGGGCAAATATTTCATCAGTAGGAGCCTTGAAAAATGTTCCAGTGGAGGGGAAAGCTCTTGAAAGTGAGATAATGCAGGTATTTTAAAGATACAAGGAAAGAAAGCCTACAAAGACAGCGGAGTTAGCTGATTGCTATCAACTTGTCTTGATGGCCTGCAGAAAGACGAGAAATGGAGGACCAGAAATTAAAGGTTAGACTTAAGAGTCAGAGTGGCATTTTGGTAGCTCAAAAAGAGGCTTTTATATCTTGCAGTGGAATAACAGACACAGCTGAGCAGCAAGCTGAAGGTTTCAGCCCTAGAAACATTTAAATGCTCGGCCAAAGAAAACCTTTTATGCTAAGGTTGGGGTCCCGGACTGAACTTGAGACCTTGCAATATGGGATGGAAACATCTGTATTTTGCCCTAAGGATATTGTCTCTGAACACATTTTTGAGCCCTCAGAGCTTACAGTGGTGCTCGCCTTTACCTTGCAAGAGCTAACATGCCATCTGTGATAAAGACATTGAAGAAGCTCTTCCTCTCAAGAACACAAGTAGAGGATTTCCTCAGGGAGCTGTCTCCAGCTTGTTTCCTGGATGCTAGGTCAGTAACTAGATGATAGGGAAGGAAGGAGATTTTATACTCAAGTAACTGTAGGAAATAGTTACCATGTACAAAAGTCAGGAGACTACCCCTGAGAAAGGAACTTGATCAACGGAGCCAAATGTAAGAAGGATAAGGGAGAATAATAGGTATTTTATGGAGATACAGGATTTCATACCCCAGCAAAGACACTGGAGGATGGAATAAATTCACTGTTTGGGTGGCTTTTAGAAGCCTGGAAAGGGCCGAGCCCGTGGCGCACTTGGGAGAGTGCGGCGCTGGGAGCGCAGCAGCGCTCCCGCCGCAGGTTCAGATCCTATATTGGGATGACCGGTGCGCTCACAGTGCTCACTGGCTGAGGGTGGTGTGGCCGGTCTCAGAAAGGACAAAAAATAAAAAATAAATAAAAAATAAAAAGAAAAAAGAAAAATCGATAGCAATGATGCAAGAGTTCACAGGGGTTACTTTCTGAGCAAAACGTCCCCAAAAAAAAAAAAAAAAAAAAAAAAAAAAGAAGCCTGGAAAAAGCAATGGCCAGGGCTGAGTGATGTAAAACTGATTGAGTAGCCCTGGAAGGGTAGCATGAGGAATAAAGAGGCTGTGGGACGTGGACATGTTGTAATGGATATATTATATGAAGTTAAAAAAAAAATTACAAGGTTACATTAGTCAAGACAGCCCAGAGGACAGATGAGGAATGAACTATTGAGAGGAATACCAGCATAAAGAGGCTGTGGGACGTGGACATGTTGTAATGGATATATTATATGAAGTTAAAAAAAAAAATTACAAGGTTACATTAGTCAAGAGAGCCCAGAGGACAGATGAGGAATGAACTATTGAGAGGAATACCAGCTTCGCTATGAAGTTCGCTTCTGCAAAGAACTAAAAGTAGGAGAGGTGGCTGGTCACAGAGATGAGTTTCTTAATGTTCATCGGAATGATTGAGCTCCGAAATAATAGAGGCCAGGTGGCATCACTTAACCATAAAATAGGACATAAAATTACAATTACCATGAGCAAGGTTGGAGGGCGGACAAAGTGATTGCCTAATAAGGAAATATGAAAATATTTCACAGAGCATGGTGTTCTGAGGAACAACATGACAGGCAGTCAGAATGGCGTTCCTTACATCTACAACCAGAAAAAGGCAACAGTGGGTGGAGCTAAAAACTGAAAGTAGTCCCCCCAAAATACTATATATTTTTTTTTTGCTTGGATTCCGGTCCTAACCTAATTTTTACACCTGAAACCTATTGACTGAACTGGTTGCTAGGCTCCTAATATTAAGAAACTTGTGGCACTTCAATGACTATATATGGTAATGATCCCCCCAGTCCTTGACCAAAGGAACCTGTGGCCATTTACTCTGGGGAAAGTGATATTTATACATTTTGAGGATTACTAGACACAAGGTTGAGTTGGCACTGATACCTACCAAGTCAAAGTGTCATCATGATCCCACTTTTAGAATGGTGATTTAGGAGGTCAGGTAGTAAATGGAGTCCTGGATGAAGTCTAGCTCATAGTTGGCCACCTTAGCCCACATACCCTTTCAGTGGTCATTGCCTCAGTCCCTAAGTGTGATATTGGATTGACATAACTGGCAGTTGGAATAAACCTCACATTCGGTACTGGTTTTGGGAGGAGGCCTTTAGGGAAAGTCTAGGGAAAACTTAGAAAATGACTTCAAGATTGTAAAGCAAAAGTAGTATTACATCCTGGGGGTGGGAGGAGCATGGTAGGTATTCTACCATTAAAAGCCTAAAGTATGGAGGGATGATGTTCTTTATCATATAATTAATTTAATTCCCTAGAGAAACTGGATGGATTATAGAAAATGGCTGTAGACCACTGCAAGCTCAACCAAGTGATAGTTCCAATTACAGCTGCTGTAATGGATGTGAAATTATTGCTAGAGTAGATTAATAAGGCCCTAGATATATGGATCGCAGCTATTCTAATTAGCCAAGAGGATCAAGAACAGTTTGCATTCACCTCAGATGGATTACAATATTTATTGACAGTTTTTTTATCAGTGCTATGTTAATTCTCCCTCCCTGAGTCATAACATATTCTGAAGAAGTCCGTACTGCCTAGGACACCCCACAGGATATCACATTGATCCATTAAAACAAGGATATCACCCTGATTGAATAGGATGAACAGGAGATGACTGAATAAAATCATTAGAGCCTCAGTGCATCACATATATATGCTCCAAAGGGTAGAAAATAAACACTATGAAGATTCATTGACTTGACACTTCAGTCAATTTTTTAGGGGTTAGGGCATATCAATTCCTAACCATAATGAATGAAGCACAGCTCTTGGTAGGCCTCTTTGGGTTCTTGCAGCAACATATTCCAGACCTAGAAATACTGCTCCAGTTTGAAATACTGGGTGACACAGAGGGCTGCTGATTTGTGTGGGACCTGGAGAACACAAGGGCTCTCTAGAAGGTCTAGGCTGAGTGTTAAGCTGTCCTACCACTAGGTTCATATGATCCACCAAGCCCTATGGTGTTAGAAGAGTCAGTGCTTGGAAAATATATGGCATGAATATTTGTTAAGTCCCTGTGAAAGAATCAAGACAAAGTCCCCTGGGATTCTGGAACAAAGACAACTATCCTCAGTAGAGATTTGTGCACCTTTTTAGAAGAAGCTCTTGGCATGTTGCTGGGCTTCTGTAGATATGGAGCATTTAATAATAGGCCCCCAAGTGAGTATGTACATGGAACTATCCTTATAATCTGGATTATGGCAGACCCTCCGAGTCATAAAGCTCAATCAAGTAGCAGTTCATCCTAAAATGGAAATTGTATGTCTGAGATTGAGCAGGGATAATGGGCATGGAAAAGCCACATGAGCAGGTATCCCAGACCTTCTAGGTCATACACTACAGCTGCACCAGAGCTAACCAGAGTACACGCCAGTAGCTAACAGAAGAGGAAAATGCTGAACTTCCAATTTACAAATAGGTCAACTTCGATACAAAGAAAGAAGCTAAGAATGGAAGACAGCAACATTACGGTCACTCAATGACTGTCACTCAATGGTGATTTTGAAAGACAGTGAGAGAGTATCTTCCCACTGAGCAGAACTGTGAGTAGTACACCTGGTCATCCACTTTATGTGGAAGAAAAGTGGCTGAAGGTGAGAATATGCACAGATTCCTCACAGTGAAAAGCAGTTTGTGTGATCATGGGCCTGGAAGGAAATTATTGGAAGGACAGATACCTAAATGTTATATATAAGGATTCAGTGTCTAAAATTCCATAGCTTTTAACTGGCCTAGAAAATGACACCTAGTAATCTATTCACATTTAGAGTGTTTTCTCCATGTCAAAATATTCTTTGAAAAATCTTGAAGTTCTGAATTTAGCTTTAAAAATATATATATTTAAGTATATTAAAACTGTTCAGTTATATTTGTGGCATTTTTCATGTGTGTGTGTGTGTGTGTGTGTGTGTGTGTGTGTGTGTTTATGTATGTAGGAAGAAAAAACAATAAACGATTTTTTTTTCATGATGATAGGAAAAGACCCTTGGCATAAACCATTACATGCTTGAATTTCTTCAAGTGTAGAAAAGGAAAATACCAGAGTGTGATGGCATATAGGTTGTCATCAAAGTCCTTAATTATCACATTTCTTCATGGAGCTGAATGTCTTCTTAACAGCAGCCAGAACAGAATGAAATCTTAGGGATCCAAAAGATTAGGCTTGTCTCAATATGCTTAATATCAGAATTTCTTTAAACATCTGTTAGTTTCATCTTTTTTACTTTAATTTTCTTTTTAACTTGATTTTTTATTAGTCAGAAGCATTATGTTCAGGCTTCAAGAGTTGACATGCCTGCAATATTCTACACAACTGCTCATGTTTTCTAAATAACAGACAGGGGAAATCCCATACATTTCAAAGGATTTTTATCCTCATGGTGCTTATTTCCATACAACCTGATTATACATCATTGTGACAGACTAAGAAAAAGAGACGTTTTCTTAAATTATAGTTATTTGCTGTTAGATACCTGATATAAAAGTACCTAATGTAAAATATTTGAGCTTTCTTGCATACCTTAAGTGTATTAATTCCTGTAAGTATTTATGTTTTAAGGATTAGTAATACTCTTTGTCTAATAAAACCATTACATATAAAATTTCACATAGTAGTTTTGTGCCTGTGTAGGCTTTTGTTCCTACACTGTAGATATTTGATCAATGGTCCTCAATTTTAAGGAAAGAGGTTGAACTTCTGCAGCAGTCTACTACTGGTCCTCTAATAGTTATTCTCTCTTCTAAGTGTTCAAACCTACCACTTTCTAATTAAAGTTCCCAAAGTATGTGTCTACAGCTTTCATTGGCATCTTAATGAATCTTCACATGGCATTCAAGAATCCATATGAAAAATCCTCAGTTCACATTTTCTAGCCTCATTTATTATTATATATTGAGAACTTTATGTGATAGTCAAGTGGGAACACTGAGTTCCCATTTTTCCAATGCTATTAAAGCCTAGCCAGTGTCTTAGACATCTGTGATTCTTCTGTGATACCTACCAAAATATGTAGGATGTAATGGGAGTATATAAGTTGTGAGTTTGAACTAGTAAATTATCTTTTCAACTGCATGAAAGCAATTATTCACTTCTACAAAAATATAGGTGATCTGTTGTGATATATCAACCTTTAAACCATATCACACTCCTTGCCAGAGTTTCAACTTATTGTTTAAAGAACACTTTGGTGAGAGATAGAGAGCCCCAGTCCTTCAGAAGGGGAAAATTCTTGAAAACTCCTATTATAGAATAATAATTACATGCAATTAAAATAGAATTCACCATTATAATCTTATATTTTATGGGTAGAATCACCTTTTATGAGCACACTGGAAAAACGAAGAACATTCCACAATACTACTTGCATAGAATAAAAGCATTTGAATTCTAAATGGCTGAATTAAAAAATAATTTTGGAATACAACTTTCATATAGAATGAGGATTGTCTATGTTTTAAATAACACCTACAATTAGAGGATTATATTTTAATTTAGACATAGTCCTATGTGATACTTTTGTCATGGCAATATGGCAGAGCCTGCTGGGAAGCATGTCTATACACTAAGTGAGAAGCAGAGGGAACTCAGCTTCCCTGTAGTATGATCCCAATTCTTCATAAAATCTTATTAGTATATATTTCGATGATAGTTCATCACCTTTCCATGCTAACAATGTATCATATCATTTCTCACAAAGAAAAATGCTTATTCATTTATTTATACTATAAATGCTTTGAGTCCCTGCAGGAAAGAATAAAGTACTTTTTTTTAATCATTATACAGCATAATCAATTTTCATAGACCTTTACCACTACTTCCATTTCCCCCTTCCCTCTCCCCATTTTCCATCCCTGGTGACCTCAGCTCTGTTCTCTTCTCTTAAAAAGTTCAACAAATTATTGTGATTGTTGTATTATTTTCTTGTTTGTTTATTTTTATTAGCTCCCACACGTAAGTGAGAACATGCGGTATTTCTCTTTCTGGGCTTGGCTTATTTCACTTTACATAATTTTCTCTAAGTTCATCCATGTTGCTGCAAAAGGCAATATTTCATTCTTTTCTTTTTAATAGCAAATTAGTATTCCACTGTGTAAATATACCACATTTTCCTATTTCACTCATCTGATGATGGGCATTTGGGCTGGTTCAAACTCTTGGCTACTGTAAATAGAGCTGCAGTAAACACAGGAGCACAGGTATCCCTTCAACATGATGATTTCCATTCCTTTGGGTATACAGCTAGCAGCGGGATAGCTGGGTCATACAGCAGTTCTATCTGTAGTTGTCTGAAGAATCTGCATACCATTTTCCATAATGGCTCCATCATTTTACAGTCCCACCAACAGTGTAGGACGATTCCTCTTTCTCTGTGTCCTTGCCAGTATTTGTTGTTCTCTGTCTTTTTGATAAAAGCTAGACTAACTGGAGTGAGATGATATTTCAGTGTGGTTTTGATTTGTATTTCCCAGATGGTGAGTGATGTTGAGCATTTTTTCATGTGTTTGTTGGCCATTCATATATCTTCTTTTGAGAAACACCTATTCAGCTCCTTTGCCCATTTTTTAATCAGGTTACTTGTTATTTTACTGTTAAGATGCTGACTTCCTTGTTTATGTGGATATTAATCCTTTGTTGGATGCATATTTTACAAATATTTTCTCCCACTCTGTTGGTTGTCTTTTTGCTCTGTTAATTGTTTCTTTGCTGTGCAGAAGCTTTTTAATTTTATATAATCCCATTTGTTTATTTTTCCTTTTTTTGTCTGTGCTTTTGGGTCTGTGTTCATAAATTTTATGCCCAGTCCTAATTCCTGAAGTGTTTCCCATATGTTTCCTTTTAAGAGTTTTATAGTTTCAGGATATATATATATTTAATTCTTTAAGCCATTTTGAGTTGATTTTGGTATATGGAGAGAGGAACTGGTCTAGTTTCATTCTTCTATATGTGGATGTCCAATTTTCTGAGCACCATTTATCAAAGAGGCAGTCTTCTCCCCAGTGTATGTTCTTGGTGCCTTTGTCGAAGATCAGATGGCTGTAGGTATATGAACTGATTTCTGGCTTCTCTATTCTGTTCCATTGGTCTGTGTGTCTGTTTTTATGCCAGTACTGTGCTGTTTTGGTTACTATAGTATTGTAGTATAATTTGAAGTCCATTCTCCCAAACCCTTTTTATTAGGCAAACATCACTCTGATACCAAAACCAGACAAAAGTACAACAAAAAAGAAAACTACAGCCAATATCTTTGATGAATATAGACGCAAAAATCCTCAAAAAAATAGCAAACAGAATACAGCAACACATCCAAAAAAATTATTATACCACAATCAAGTGGGATTCATCCCTGGGTTCAAGGATGGTTCAACATATGTAAATCAATAAATGTGATACACCACATTAGCAAAATCAAAGACAAAAAACATATGACTATCTCAATAGATGCTGAAAAAGCATTTGACAAAATTCAACATCCCTTCATGATAAAGACTCTCAGCAAATTAGGTATAGAAGGAAAGAACTTCAACACAATTAAAGGCATATATGGCAAACCCACTGCCAATATCATCCTGAATGTCGAAAAGTTGAAAGCTTTTGCCTTAAGAATGGGAAAAAGACAAGGATGCCCACTCTCACTACTCCTTTTTGATATAGTATTGGAAGTACTAGCCAGAGGTATCAGGGAAGAGAAAGAAATAAATGGCATACGGATTGGAAAAGAAGTCAAATTGTCCCTATTTGCAGATGACATAATCCTATATATGGAGAAGCCTGTAGTCTCTACCAAACAACTCTTAGGGTTAGTAAACTATTTCAACAAAGTCGAAGGATACAAAATCAGCACGTGAAAATCATTAGCATTTTTATAGTCCAAGAATGAACTAGCAGAAAAATAAATCAAGAATGCTAGCCCATTTAAAATAGTAACCCAAAAAATAAAATACCTAGGAATAAAGTTAACCAAGGATGTGAAAGATCTCTAAGATGAGAACTACAAATCACTGTTGAGAGAAATTAAAGAGGACACAAGAACATGGAAAGATATTACATGCTCTTGGATTGGAAGAACTAACATCGTTAAAATGTCCATACTACCCAAAGTGATCTATAGATTCCACACAATCTCCATCAAAATACCAATGACATTCTTCACAGAGATTGGAATAAAACAATCCTAACATTCATATGGAACAACGAAAGGCCCCAAACAGCCAAAGCAATCCTGAGCAAATAAATAAATAAATAAATAAATAAATAAAGCCGAAGGTACAGCACTACCTGACTTCGAAGGTATAACACTACCTGACTTTGAATAAGATAATCTTTGAATGGAGCAGCTTCTAGAACACTATGGTGGCCAAATACATATGGACACATACATGGCAGTTCAATATAGTAAATTCAATAATAAGAAGCTTATTAAACATAGAGCACTATCACAAATATGGTAGTGATTGACTCTGTGTATAGTTGTAAAGGAGCTTTTCTAGTTATCCATGCCAGGCTGATTAGAAGTTCTGTAAGGAGAAAAATTTGTGTGTGTGTGTGTGTGTGTGTGTGTGTGTGTGTGTGTGTGTGTAACTATTTCTAATAGAAATGTGAAGTTCTGTAAGGAGAAAAATTTGTGTGTGTGTGTGTGTGTGTGTGTGTGTGTGTGTGTGTAACTATTTCTAATAGAAATGCCATATATAAAGGAATGCAGGTATAAAATCTCTATTATACCAGGAAGAAGTTGGTTAATGGATACAAACTTATAGCTAGTCGGGAAGAAAAAGTTTGACTGTTCTATAGTAGAGCTAGTGCCTGTAAATAACAATAATTTATTGCATGTTTTCAAGTGGGTAGAAGGCAGGAGTTCAAATGCTCTCAATACAAAGAAATGATAACTGTTTGTGGTGATGAATATCTTAATTGCCCTGGTTTGAACATCACACATTGTGAACATATATGGAAATATTGTTCTGTACCCCATAAATATGTACAATTATTTTTTTAAATAATTATTTTTAAAAGAACCGATGAGAGGTTTAATTAACATGTAAAAGAAAAGAACAATGGATAGATTTGATAAATGATGAGGAAGCCATTGACAGGAGTTGACCAATTTGATGTAGGGAAATGGATGGGGAAGGATCTATCATGACTCTTAAGTTGCTATCTGGGAATTAGAAAGAGTCACCCAAAAGAGCATTCAGAATGAGGAAAAGATTCAGGGAGAATTTGGTAAGTTGAATTCAGAAATGATGCACTTCAGACGTTTCTGGGAAATCCAGGTGGAGATACTTAGTAACTTATAGAACATGGATCAACTAAGCTTCATAATGTTAATATGAGTGGCTTGGGCTAGAAAAAGTGGCTTGGGCTATTATTGAAATGATTGAGCCAAATTATAAGAGAATTTTTATTGCTAAAAAAAAAAATTAAAGGATCAGTTATCAAACATATTGACATTTGAGAGAAAGACATAGGAAGGGGTTCAAGTTAAAAAAATGAAACAAAAAACACTAGGGAGAGAATAATAAGAGAGGTAGGAGAAGAATCAGGAGGGAATACTGTCATGGCCTCTGTGGGTTCAGAATGTTTTAAAAGAAACTGTTAAACTTACCTGAAAGATCAAGTTAAAAAAAAAAAAGGGAACTGCCAGCTGAAGTTAGTAATCAGACCATTGTGTCCCTTTGCCAGAAGGGTTGGGGTAAATGCTAGATGGCCATAACCTATGAATTGCAGGTGGGAATGTGAAAACCATTATTTCAAGATGTGTGCCTGAGATGGAAAGGAAAGGGGCATCAGGAGTCAAAGGAGCCCATTTTGTGGGCCAGAAACTTGAATAGATCCCACTATAATAGGAAGAAACTGGTAGAGAGGTAGTGACTACAACAGAGGAAAAAGAGGGTATAATAGATGAAATACATTCCTTGAGCTGGGAATTGAATGAAAAACATACAACTCAGTCTTCAATAACAAGAGATCAGAACAGGAAAGTATTACACAGATGCAGATTTAAGAATGATGCGGTACACATTTATAGGAATTTTAATGATTAAAAAGTATTTGGAAAAGATCTTTAAAGAGTGTGGGATGTTGAGCTAAAGAGTGTCCAGTGTTGCTCAGAGAGAACTGGAAAGATTACTATGGATTCAATTAAGCAAAAAAATCATGAATTTGTATTTAAACCAAGTTTTGAAACAAAATTATTTTTCCCTATGTCACTCAACTTCTCCAGTATACGATTATGAGTGTCAGGTATTAGGATCAATCCAGTGTTGATAAACTTAATGCTGAGTTCAGCAGATTAATGTTACAAACGTGTGTATTAGATGTATATGTGTGTGTCTATTTATATATACACATATATACACATGTATATATTCTCTCTCTTCCTCTATCTCACACATACACACACGTGTATATTGTTTTTGACTATTTAGTTAGCTGATCAATACTAATTTGAGCACATCTTTGATACTTAATAATACATGCAAAAGAATTCAAAAGGTATGCTAATATACATCTTATTTGGTAACGTAACATCTTATTTGTGTTGAACATTGAAGTTAGAGAAAAATAAGCCTTTGCCTCACTATTCTGGGGCAATTTTAACTCTGCTACGTTCCCTCTTACCCTGCTGCCTATTAAATGCTATGCCTATTAAATGATATCAGCAGGCCATGGTTAATGAAAGTTAACCAAGGAATACTTTTAAAAAAATGAAGCTCAAGTATTGAAAAGACTCAGTATGAAACCTGGCACATAAAAATGGTCATTATTCTTTTCAATCATCTTCTTTACTTTTTTGAGAGAATTTTTTGAGACCAATTTAAAATGTAGACTTTGACACTGTAAAAACCAAAATGTCTCATTTAAGATACTTTCCAACCTTTGATCAATGAAGCTACAAAAGGTCTCCAAAATTATAACAATATTGCTTATCTTAACAAGTTTTCCATATATTTTTCTTACTTAAGTAAATTGAAACTTCTTCATCATTTAAGTATCATCCCAAACTTGCAGTAAATCTCTTGATTTGGGTATTTCCTATAAAGAAGGAAAATAAAGGTAATAGAAGCACACACATACTATGACTTTGCTCCAAATCATGTACGTGTGAAAGGATATGCAGAGATTAAATAGCTTTGCTAACAAATATGAAAATAAAAGTCATCTTTGATTGGAGAGAGTATCTGTGTCAATCTTGTTAATGAGAAATAATGAAAAGCCCAGAGCTAAACTTTGTAGATCAGGAACTTTGTACAGTCAAAATATTTTAAGCAAAGAAAACCTTAAAACCACATATACTAGACATACCAAAACATTTATCAACCAAAAACATGAATGACATCTTTTTATAATAATTTACGTACATTTTCAGATTTAGGAAAGTTTTTTTGGAGAAGTGTTTTTAAATAATCAGTGGTAAAGTGTCCCTTCCTTTATTTCCTTCTTTCCTTTTCCCATCTACCCCTCCCTCCCTCTTTCCCTTTATTTGTTTCTCTCCCTCTAGCTCTCTCTGTTTCTCTCTCTTTCTGTCTTTCTAAAATTTCCAGCCCACTGTAAATGGATAATTTTGTAAAATATCATATGTCTGCTACCAATCCCCACCGACTTCTATTGAATCTCCTTACTTTGCCTCCCTGTTCGAAAAAGCATTGTCTCTGTAATTACCACATCCTTGTAACCAAATACTGTCAACTTCTCACAGTTAAGAAGTCTGAGATTTTACCTGATTTCTAAGCTAACAGGTTAGCCTGACACAGTTCCATAGATGAAAGGAAGGCATGAGACTCTGGTGTCAGAGACAAAGGACATTACTTCCCATGGCACAGTTAGCAGCAGAACAGCCTACTTACATTGGTTTCTCTTGCCCCAAGTCCCACAGGGACACACCATTGGGCCCAGGTGGATTATATTACAGAGAAAAACTCTAAGCTTAGGGAATCCAGATCTTTTACAATGGAAAATAAACATGTCTCTCCTTTCTCCTAAGGGAGTCATTATCTTTACTATACTAGACAATAAGCCTGCCTACTCTTTTCTCTACAGGGAGACACTGTCCTTAATTTTCAAGGCTTTTTTGCTATACAAACATCCTAAAAGACAGTTCTTAACAAAAGCAGTCGACACTCTTGCTCAAAAATGTAACGAAATATGAAACTCATGGAGAATTGGCTATCAGCAGTGGGTTTTGTCTCAGGTCTTTTCAAATAATACTTAAGTGATGGGGTTCATGCCATCTTGCCTAATCCTCTAACTTAACATAATGTTCTGTGTA